>NC_136287.1:4174956-4466574 GCF_964198595.1 Lampetra fluviatilis | reverse complement strand
TGGACGATTTTTTACCCCCCCCCGTCACACGGCGTCACAAAAAGTCAAACCCCCTCAAATATGACGTCACAAAGCTCTGCCCCCCTCCCCCAAAAATAAAACATGCTTCAAATCGCTTTTAACTATTGTCATTGTAGTGCGTATTTAATGTGGCGCTGCACTCTGATGTTGGAGAAAACATTTATTAAAAAGTCTATTTAATTAAGTAGAACGTGTTGTCTATATTTATTTAAAGTTGCGCATTTTGATGTGACGTCACATTTCTCCCCCCCCCCTTGTCACACATCGTCACATATGTCTTAACCCCCCCCCCCCAGGTGCGTGACGTCATTTATGGACGGCCCCTTTAACCATATTTCAAGGCCGCGTATAAGAAGAGGAGGTCTGCATTTTAATTGGCATTTGGGAAGTGTCCGATAGATTGTCATTAGTTGATTTGATTGCTGCTTTTGTTTTCTTCTTCCACTTAATACAATTCTAAAATATTACAATTGTATTTCCTTCACTTTACAATTTAAATGAAATGCAGCATGACATGTTGGTCAATGAATGCGTGGTTTTTTAAAGAGAAAATATACGTGTACTGTATTTAAATATTTATTGGAGATACATATGCTGTGCCTTTAAACAAGTGGACATACTTTCCTGATGAGGCCAGTATGGACGTGACCGTCTATGTCCGTTTGAATCCACATGGTGGCATTGTAGGACCGTAATTTAAAACGCACGTGCACAGACTCTCTTCTATATTAACGTTGTTCTGGAAGATAAAAGTAACAACATACATAAGCAGACAATTAACCTTCCCACAGTTTTCTTATGTGTTGTTGTACTTGTATTCTCCACAATAACGCCAACGATTACTTTGTTATGTAGAGATCAGTTTGCGTCAAATTAGAATCCTATCTAACGGTGTTGTATTTGAGATTTTTTGCAACAATCCTCAAGATAACTCGGATGTGTTTTAAGGTGGTACTGTGTTCGACAGGATGGCCAACGTTCTGTACCTCGTGAAGAAGAACATTATGCACACGGAATGTTATTTGTGCTGTTTTTAACGAGCAGTATGCACGCCCTTTAGAAGTTACTGTCCAGCCAGCCAAACTTCGTTGAACAACAGTCCTCTCCCACCCCCAACGTCCTCATTTCCTCACCCCTACGTACCCTCTCTCTCTCTCACACATGAGAACCGCCAGGCACCCCGTCTACCCACAACTCCCCGTGCCCCCCTCACCCTCCGACAGGCCCCCACGCACCCCCCACCCGCATTGCCACTCGGTGGCCGCGCACTCCCATCACGCATCCCTTCCCCTCTGTGTGACATATGGCCTCCAACCAGCCAGAACGTGCGTTGGGCAGTGCGTGGCCAGCCAGCAAAACTTTTTTTCAATAATAATAGCGTACAAACCAGCAATTATAATATCGTATACAATATTCTTGTTTCGGACAGCCACTCTGGGAAGTGCGGGGATGAGTAAGAGGCCAGGAGATTCAAAAGGGAAGGAGCGAGACAGCGAAGATGTGAAGGAGATGGTTAGGGGTGGACAAGAGGGTGCAGCAGATAATTGGAGTTGCAGAACAATATAAATACGTGCGGCGGAAGTGGACTTGCTGGAACATAATCTGGCTTCTTAAAAAGACACGTGTGGACCTCACTTTGACAGTGTACAGCATGCATATTGTATATGGTTTTGTGTCTTTATGAATGTAAATTTGCAGTGGGATTTGTTTCGTAGCAATTTTAAACTTGTTTGTACGTCTTCCGGAGCTTTATTTATATACCTTTGCTTTTTGTGTATTGTGATGATTTACACTTTTTAAGCGTTGTATGCTTATATAAAAGATTGCGTTATTTTACAATCATCATCTAAGATGTCCACTTCTGGATAAAGGACTCCCAAAGTCAATGCTATCCCTCCTCACGGTTCTACAATACAACAATCCATCTAGCTCCTGCACAGACGCTGATCTTATTGCTCTATCTCTGCAGTAGCAACCTCTTGGGCATCTCTGCTTTGGCTGTTATTCTATCACGAGAATATTTATCACACCTGTCAATGTGTCATGCCCAAACTCACATTTATTAGAAGTCAATCTGATTTCTCAAACATGTGTAGTGACATCGGGGATGTCACTGTGTGGTGCTGGTTCAGGAGGGCCGTTGCGTGCGATGTACTTACGTCGCAGACAGCACCGGGTGGGTTGCTGAGTGAGGCCGGTTCTAGCACAGCGTGCGATGCACCGTCATCGCGTACACCCCGTAGGTGGGTGTAGTACCAGCCCCAGCGGGGCTTGGTGAGCGCTGGGATAGCACGTGCATGGCGTGCAGTGCGGGCTCCCACAAGTGGGAGCGGGAGAGTGTCAGCCCAGGGGCAGGGTTGCCCCGGGCCATGGCACTCTGGTTGACCCTGTAGCCACGTGATCCGGAGTGTCCACAGAGAGGCCCCCAGGTGTGGGGGGCGGGGTGATCACGTGTCCAGGGAGAGCTCTCGAGAGGGAGCTAGAACGCTCGCGAAGGTGGGCGGGGCCGAGGGGAGGATAAAAGGTGGGTCTCTGAGAGGGACCAGGGTCGCTACGTCCTACAAGCTGGAAGCTCTACGTCTACAAGCTGGAAGCTCTACGTCCTACGTCTGAAGAGGCACCACCACATGGCCGGGGACCCGAGTGAGGGTCCGATCCATCGTAGCCGTAACCCCTATGTGTAGTGTAGTTAGCTGGGTGGTCACCACCCCAGGCTGTATCTGGTAAAGGGGCAGTTACCCCTTTGTATATACGTGTTGTGAATAAATGTGTTGCCTCTGAAGAATAACGTCTGTGACTCAGTTGCACTCACTACACATGTATTTGTGCTCCGATCATGTATTCATCGTTCTGTATCTTTGTGTAAGTCCTAACACCCTCCTCTCCAAAAAAATTTGTACATTTTACAGATCTTGCAATTTCTTAATCGGTGTCTAGGTTTCTGATAGATATCATAAGAGGTAATATGTAGACATTAAAAATACTGTATTGTATCCTTTATGCATAGTAGTAAGTAGGTTTTCAAGTAAAATGTTTAAAGTATTTTCTCTTTATTTCATATACATGTTTTTATAATAATTTTAGAATTACAGACGAAACAGTAAATCGAGAAAGCATTTATAGTGTTTTTGGGGGGTGAGTTTTTGGTAAACAATTAGTTGTTTTGGTATCAGGGGTGTGTTCGCTCTGTTAATTGGTTAAAACAAAAACTAAGAAACCCTCTACAGGGCTGTGCAACCGCATTGACACAGCTTATCGAACTAAACGTCTTAATTTTAAATTACAAATTGTGAAAAGTAAAGACCTTTATCTCTTCACATAGAATTTGAATACTTTTTTGCCTTTTGAGACCAATATTACCAGGCTGCATTTGTCTAGAACAACGAAACAAGACCAGTTTCGATATGTTTTGGCTCATCAGTAGTTCGTCTTGTTAAATATTGCTGCATTACCAGATAGTATTGGCAATAAGGCTCATCTAGACGGCAGCTTACTTTTCAACGCAAAATGCTATACTGGTACATTATCGTATAAACCCTCTTATGTTTTGTGGTTATAGATGGGTAATAACATAAATAAGCAGACTGCTATTTTCCACCTGAAAATAAATATCCTTTAGTCGTATTGGTCTAATTGCGCTATGGATTAATTTCACAGCATTGTGTTTGAGCTGGTAAACTCTCCCTTGCGTAATTACTTTAATTAGCATTTTATTAGCGATACATATACTGGTTATGTAACATCTAAGAAGTTCATCATTTGGAACAAATAAGTTGCTCGTCCTAATGCATTCACAACCATTGCATAAGAATGCATTTAGACACGTGAAGATAATGCCGTAACTTCTGTGCACACATTTAAGCACTTAATCCTAGCGTTAAATGTGAATGTGTATATATAGATAACTTTAATGAGGATTTGTGTTATTCTATAAATACGTGGGGGAAGGCTACAACCATTATACAGCTTGGCTTGTTATTGTCTTCAGCTTCTGACAATTCTACACTAATTTACTGACAAAACACAATTAACGAGTTATTGGTACTCTACAAAACAGCATGATTTGTACCTATTCATACAAAACAAATATTCTAGCCATTCGCAATCTACCAATGGAGGAAGATCTCCCCATTCCATGTTTTCTCATAGGTGTGTTTTGCCATACTTCACCACGCTGGTAAGTGCAGATTTGTGAAGTGGGAGGGGGGGGTCTATTTTTGAGATAACTTTCCCATAGACGTTAGCCATGGCCAGAGAGCAAACTCAGGTGGCTGGTTCTAGATTTGAAACTTTCGTGACTGCAAGGATTCATATTCTTAGGTTTTTTCGGTAAAGTCACGTAGGTAAAAAAAATAAAATTAATAAAAGTAATAATAGAAATAAAATAAAATAATAAATCACGACGTTTCGGAGGCAACACCAGCTTCCGTCTTCAGGTGGAACCGTCACATCACGATTGCTACAGCTGTGACGGTTCCACGTGAAGACGGAAGCTTGTGTTGCCTCCGAAACGTCGTGATTTATTATTTTATTTTATTTCTATTATTACTTTTTATTATTTTTATTTTTTACCTACGTGACTTTACCGGAAAAAACCCAAGAGCATCAGGTGACTGGTGTTTATAGCACACACAGCACAGCGTGTGCACCCACTCCTCCAAACCTATTAATGACTACGATCAATACGTTTAAAAGTCCAACCCCCACTTGAGGATTGGTGCGGTGTTTGGGATGGGTAAGCATGAGAATAGCTGAATGTGCTGTTTCCTAGAAGGTCATGTAATACGGCATCATTTCCTCCATTTTTCACAAGGCCCTTTCCTGCCCACACTCCCCCAACAATAATGCATCTTGCGTGATGTATGTTTGAGCATAGTATTGCACTGACACCGATTTAGCACACGATAAATCATTTTACCGGAAGGCTATTGCACAGTGTAACGCATTGGTTGCGTGCCACATTGCCATGGGTGCATTTATAATTTGAGATGCGTTTACATGGGAAAGCTATCACAGAGTGTTGCATAAAACTAAGAATTATACAAGGTTAAGCGATAAGATACGTTGAAAAAAATGAGTGTCCAAACACGATGGAACTAGTTTAAGGTAGTTGTGCAGATGCCCATTGTAATTTGAATGCAGCTCTGGTTTTACTAATGCAATGACGAAAAAAATATACAAGGCTAACAACTTTTTTTCAGCTGACTTTGGAATTTGTAATTAGGCTATTTTGTAGAACAGACATGCCATTGCAGAACCCAACTTTGGCTTCACTCTGCCTAATATACTAGAGGCTTCCCTCGCTGTATGTGGTATATTCGTTGCAAAAAGGGGGCGCACAAAGGAAAACCGCACGAGGAGACAGCTGTCTGCCGAGTAGCGCACACACTACACACCGCAATGTCCCACGCCCGACCGCATAGCCACGAGTGAATTCGAACCACAAATATGGAACTTTGGGTTGAAATAGGTTAGCCCCATATACCCCAAATCGCACAAACCGAATGCGCATAAAGGGGCCGTCCATAAATGACGTCACGCACCTGGTGGGGGGGGGGGTCAGACATTTGTGACGATGTGTGACGATGGGGGGCGGGTTGAGAAATGTGACGTAACATCAAAATGCGCAACTTTAAATACATATAGACAACACGTTCTACTTAATTAAATAGACTTTATAATAAATGTTTTCTCCTAAAACATCAGAGTGCAGCGCCACATTAAATACGCACTACAATGACAATAGTTTAAAGCGATTTGAAGCATGTTTTATATTTGGGGGGTGGGGGGCAGAGCTTTGTGACGTCATATTTGAGGGGGGGTCTGACTTTTTGTGACGCCGTGTGACGAAGGGGGGGGGTCAAAAATCGTCCAAAATCGCGTGACGTCATTTATGGACGGCCCCAAAGCGAGGGAAAACCTCTTTATCATATAGAAAGTTTTGCTGGCTGTATTACCGACGCGCGACCAAGTGCGTGTGCACGGTTAGTGACGTCACTGCGCATATCCGTGTGATGATGGGGGGAGATAGAAGGAGGATGAGGCAGAGAGGTGATCGGTGGGGAGAGAGTGAAAGGGTGTAAAATGGGAAGGAGCAAAACGGAACGAGTAAAGCAAGGGAACATGACAAGCAGTGGGAAGGGAGAGAAGAGAGATATTGGGATGGGAAAGGAATAGGTTGAAATGAGGAGAGTGAGGGTGAGAGAAAGAGGGAGAGTGAGGGGGCAGGGGAAGTGGGTGAGGTACAGCGGAGGGATGAGAGGAATATAGAGGGAGAGAGGTCGAAGAGGGGACAGGGGAATAGAGAAACAGGCGAAGCGAAAAATCGAGATGAATTTTGAAATGGTGTACAGAAGAAGGCTAGAGAAAGGTGGAGAAGGCAGGACTCTATACAAGATACAACGTTTTGCTGGGAAAGATGGAAGTGTAATGTCCCCCGCACGAGATGTACTAAAATCATTGGATGCAGATTCCATTGAACGTAATGTTCATTTCGACATTCTGAACAGGTGCCATGCAGACAGCAGTGGACGTGCAGCCGACAAACAAACATTTTCCCTGATAATTGGTTTTTTACCCTTCTATCTGGCAACAAAACTGACACCTTTTTTTACAAGGAGTCATGTTTGCATAGACCACAATACCTGCAGTCATAATGCAAACAAAAAACACAACTCTGATAATGTGCACTGTCCTTGAAGTTGATTGGTCCACACCCGAGACAGCTTTCATTAGAGCCTAGTCTCACATGGGTTGGACCAGATGACGCCAAAAGGCGCACAACTCAAAGACAATGCATCATCAGAGTATGAGAGCTCGGGGTAAGCATTTACACCATTGGAACCTCATTTGCCAGTAAAAAATAAATTATTTTCCCTGCCTCGAGCCTCGCACCAACGTGCCACCTCTCCTTCTCAACCTCTGGGCCCTTTCCCATTGGCTTGCTTCTCCCCGCGTCTTTGAAAGAACCGATCGATGGTCTCCCCTTCTATAGGCGATTGAATGTGAGTGGAGGGATTAGATCTTAACTCTCTGCCCACCGTTTATTCCGTCAGTCACGTGAGAGACGTCCGAGTTAACGGACTTCTGACGGACGGGGGGGTGGGGGGGGGCTGCTACCCCTACCACCGTCCTTCGTGCTGTATATGTCGTTAATAGTTACTAATCTTTCTAAATAAAAATGTCAGATCTGCTAACCTGCCTCGTCCGTCTGCGTGACTCGGCGTCGTGTGAGCGGTAGTGCAACGGTTCGATTCCCGCTCACGAACACCAACAACAGCGGCGATTATCTGAACCGGTCCTGGGCCTGTCCTAGGTTGACTCAGCCTCAAATCAGTACCTGGTGCAGTGTGTAAACATCGCTACTAGGTAGACAAAGGCGGTCGGGCGTGGTGCTGGCCAACCACCATCTCGTGTGCCGTACCCGTCTTCAAAGGTGCTCGCTCACGGCACGTGCCCATGTCTGTTTAAAGTCTGTTAATTCTAGATGGGAGATATTTGTCTTTGGGTGTACATTACAGACGGACGGTGACATCCAAAAAACCTGCGGGTTGCTCGTTAATATTCTAATTTAAAACTTTGGAACAAATGTTTGGCGTGTTTTCTCCACATTAATTGACGATTCTTAGAAGGCACAGCCGTAAAGATTCTATCCCACGGGCTCTGTTGCGGCCAATAATTTCTGTGTTGCCATGAAATCTGCTGTAAATCAAAGACTGAAAAAGCTCCACCACCATCGTCATTAAATCATTTGTAAGTTGGGAATTTTTTGCACGCCAACTTTATACCCTTGTATTAACATGCCCTTGCTCATGTAAACTGTTCCCACAACTAACTTTTCTCACCCGTGGGTTTGCTTATCCAAATGTCATGCAGATAATTACTGCGTAACAAAAACATATTGGTTTGTTCCTAGGTAGCAGAGGTGGGACAAAGTCATTGTTATGCAAGTCCAAGTCGAGTCGCAAGTCATCAAATTCATGACTCGAGTCTGACTCGAGTCCAAGTCACATGACTCGAGTCCACATCTCATAGGTGGGACAAAGTCATTGTTATGCAAGTCCAAGTCGAGTCGCAAGTCATCAAATTCATGACTCGAGTCTGACTCGAGTCCAAGTCACATGACTCGAGTCCACACCTCTGCTAGGTAGTAAGTGTTATTTTCGAAATTCTTATGCCTCAAAAGTACAGAAAATGGCTATTATTCCCCACAAACTTTGCTTTTGTGACCAGGACATAAAAGCAAAGTTAATAATCCACTCCATTAATAACACTGTGTATCAAATTTATTCTTTTTTTGTTCCTGGGTAGTAAGTGTTATTTTCTTTTTGCGTATGCTTCAAAAGTACAGAAAATGGCTATTATTCAAAACAAACTTTGCTTTTGTGATCAGGACATAAAAGAAAAGTTAATAATCCACTCCATTAATAACACAGTGTATCAAATTTATTATTTTTTTGTTCCTGGGTAGTAAGTGTTATTTTCTAATTGCGTATGCTTCAAAAGTACAGAAAATGGCTATTATTCAAAACAAACTTTGCTTTTGTGATCAGGACATAAAAGCAAAGTTAATAATCCACTCCATTAATAACACTGTGTATCAAATTTATTCTTTTTTTGTTCCTGGGTAGTAAGTGTTATTTCCTCATTGCTTATGCCTCAAAAGTACAGAAAATGGCTATTATTCCCTACAATCTTTGCTTTTGTGGCCAGGACAGAGATATTTTGAAATGTACCTATTTTCAATGAGAAAACTGGCGAATTCGTGTCATTCCTTCACATAAAGTCCTGGTCACAAAAGCAAAGTTTGTGGGGAATAATAGCCATTTTCTATACTTTTGAGGCATAATAATTTCGAAAATAACACTTACTACCTAGGAGCAAAAATTGTGTTTACATCGTATAATCGAGGATAATTGGAAGAATTGGGCAGCTGACAAAGAGTTTTTGCGCAGACCCGGTGGGTTCCTTTGGATTATATGAGTCACGTGGGTGATACGGAAATGGCTAAATAGTTATCTTATTATTTAGAACACGAGCACAATGTAACTGATTGTGTTCAGATGAATTGTGTTGATTGGTTTTCGTTTAAGTCTTGATTTTCTTCATTTACCTGCTAAATTAAAACTGTCACGTGCATGTCCACTCATTACAGCAGCCTTGACACCTTCATCACCGCAATTTTTACGAACAGAAATGCTTTCTTTTTTGAAACCGTGGCATGCTTGGTATGCACCTGCAGTGCACATTCACAATGGGGGATAAGAAACAGCCCTGATTATGATGTAAAAAAACACAACAACAATGTTGTAACATCACAATGAACGCGGTGATGCTAAGAAATGCCTCGCTGCTGTTTGTTCTTCGTGCATGTGAGATTACGTGTGTAGGTGGTACTGGGATATATCGGGCATTACTTCAGTATAATTTGCACAAACTAAATAATCATCCCCAATTGCTTTCCCCCGCTCAGCTTTTGAGCTTCACGAGATGCGCGCGCGGTGTTTGTCTTTGCTCCACATCACATTTTCGCAGAACGTGATGTGTGTGTGCTTGAGCATATACAGGACAGTGCACTGCCTGTTTGTCAATCCACTGCTGGATGAAGGCCTCACCACATGGCGGGTTAGCTGGCCATGCATCAAGCATAGACATGGGAGCATAGAAGCACAGTTAAACGATATAGATTGTTTAACTATGTACTACCCTCGTTGCAATGTAGCACATCCCTGCAGCTGCCCATGACAACCTAGCAAGCCGGCAGTCACGCATCCAAGCACTATAATCCAGGCTCAAACTGCTTAGCTTCCAAAATTTGACAAGATTGGGCACATTCCATGTGTTTTGGACAGAGGCTCTCGGTCTCACTGACAGTCCGGAATTGTTTTTCCAACTTTCATAGCTTTCTGCGATTGTTAGTAAAACGTAACGCTTTACCGATCTTACATTTATTAAAGAAAATGTCGTATTGCAAAGGTACAATAGAGCACAATCGTGTAGGAGAAAATATGAGGTAAATTAATGATAAGGCATTTGTATTATATTGCAGTGAGGCAAGTGTAATAAATTATGAATGTCCATTGGATTTAATTTAAGTCTTCGTACACGGTGCTCAAATGTTATGTCTGCACTCCGTGTAATGTTGTTTCACTGTAAGCGCATGCATATTTTAAAACGCACCACTAACACTGAAAATATAAAGGCGGTTTATCCTGCCGCGCATGTTTACTGTTTACTCGTACAGATCTTCACTTACCCACTCTTATGATATTGGTTGGATTAATTACATAACTTGCTATTAGAGTTACCATTAATAGTCTTCTCATGTATATTCCTGCAACGCAGTCACACCTGCATAACGGAGGTTAATTTACAACTTTAATTACTGCGCAAATGAGAATTGAATGGGGCATATTTTTTTACAATGTTGCTTTGTGTGCATGCCTGCTGTATATTTGGAGTTTGCGTGATCTCTCTCTCTCTCTCTCCCCGTTGTCGCGTGGATTCTTCTCCGGGCCCTTTGGTTGTTCCCTCCACATTTAGAAACGTGCTTTCAGAGTATTTGGCCGCTATAAATGTACACGTGAAATGCCGCTTCATTGTGCTATCATTTGTGGCCAGATCGCTTCTGAAAAATAGTTGTAAAGCTCAGTGGGCTTTAGCTGGTAAAATTGTTTTTAACAAAAATGTTAGTTTAGTCATGGTTAGCACGATGGACTTGCAATCCAGAGGTCGCCCGTTCATTTCAATCTCTTGGCGTGGCAATTGAGCAATGGTGCTAGTTTCTTTAACACTCCCGCCACGCCAACTTTGTCCATCAAATGGTATAAATGGCCTCACCAGTCGATCAGCAGATCGCGTGTTGTGGCGGTTACCCACCCCTAGACCAGGGGTGGGGAACCTTTTTTCTGCCAAGGGCCATTTGGATATTTATAATATCATTCGCGGGCCATACAAAATTATCAACTTAAAAATTATCCCGTTATATTTGGTCAAACATTTAATTAACTCACCCCTAATGTGATGGCTGGAACTGCTTCTCTTTGGCGAGGCGTGTGGTGATGTTAGCTGGTATTGATGATGTTGCTACTCGCAACTGCTTTTCCAGGTTTGCTCCTAGATTTATTGAATTTCGAGTCCCACCTGCGGTTGCCTTGGCAGCGCCAGACCCAAATAATTTCGCGGGCCTTATACAGCCCGCGGGCCGGACGTTCCCCACTCCTGACCTAGACTAAGACATATGACCAGCATGGAAGAGTAGGCCAAGCTATGTTCTCGAGGGGCTCTCTGGAGCTCCTTCTTGTGGAGGCCCTTCCGCCAGCAGTGGTGGGAGCATGTGTTTGCTTGTTTTAGTATTTGTGCCACAGTATGATTCTTCAAGATGAACATACATAAATCGCACTGCATATCATTAATATAACTCGTGTTGCTTTATTATTCACGTTTAATAAAAAGTTTTCTGAGGAAAGTTCCTGGCATACTGTATTTTGGACGCGTGGCATGTTGAAGCTGTCAGATGCCCTTTAGAATGCTTCTTTTTTTAACATATAATAAGGGTTTACTTATAAAACACAAGCCAGGCTTGGTGAATGTGCGCTTTGCAGCAGTCATGAATTTTTTTTATTTGTTATTCCATCTGCGGATACTCCCTTTGCAAGTGCCTGGCATCCTCGGCTAAATGGAAAAGGTTCAGTAAAGGTGGACGTTTCGAATGCACACCGTGGACTTTGCATGGGCCTGTTGTAATGTGTTTACTTTCAGCTTATGAGTGTCCATTGTTGGTGCTTTAATGAATGTTATTAAGTGCTAATTTCAATACCTGGTCTCCTTAACCCCTTGCGATTCTAGTTTTAATTGTCATCACCGCTGGATTTACATCGGTAGCATTGGATATTCTACCGTACGGTTCAACTAACAACAGCTAAAATCAAATGAACATAGCTAATTATATTATGTTGCACTTTGAAAAGCTAGCATATCCGATGTTTACCATATTTTTGTGGTTGATAAGATCCGGCAGAAAACAAGACTCGCCCAGAACTGTGGTGGTATTTTTGAACTAAAAAAAAATAGTTTATTATCGGGAGAATGCAGTACTATGCGGAGGCTCTTCCAGACCATGATTATGTATGCGCTGCTTTAAAATGGACAGAGATGATAAAATAGACAAATATCTAAAGCACGTCTTCCGGAAGACAGGTGTATTCTACAGATTATAGTATAAGACACACCAGAAACTTTGGCTTAAACTACATGGGGAAAGTTGCATGTTTTAATTAAATCCTTTATATTAAGTTCACTTGCTTGCTTGCTTGCGCGCTTACGACCGTGCAAATCTTTCGGTCGTTTTTTAACCCACTTCCCGTGATCCAATCGAGCTGACATTTTGCACACAGACTCGTTGTGCGTGACAATTCATTTTCGTGAAAAAATTTTTCCAAATTTTTACACATTTTAGGGATTTTTTTTTTTATATTTAATTACCAATTGCTTAATGGTGGCAGGCAATCATCTGACCCATAGGTGGCAGCCATCTCAAGCCAGAGGACGAGAGGACTCTAGCCGCCACGCATATAAAGGATTTATAGTGAAAAACTTTGTTTTTACGGGTTAATTTTCCTGAGAATATGGTACCGTGTATATATATTAATTGACACAGCGTTCAAAATGAACAGTTTTGGTAAATGCAGCAACTAGCTCTTAATCAATCCTCATCAAAGAGGCCCTAAACCGCACGTCATTTTGCCAGCTGTGTAAGCACAGGGCCTATCCATCGCAGGTGTGATCTCACTGCATAATTTGTTCTTTTTGCTCCAATATGGGCCACATGACCTTGACGCACATCGTGTCCCGCCCGACACTGGCGGAGGCCAAGGGACAACAGCATGGCACTCCACCCCATCACATCGCACCATCTGCCAGTGACCGTTCACTTGGCATCAAACGCACCGCGGTGTCATGATGACAGTTTTGCTACTATTATGCTGTCAATTTCAAACTTGCGGCAGATGTTTTATTAAACGCATTGACTGAGACGGCAAAGATAGATTTAAGTACAAATCAGCGGCCTTGTTGTGATTCATTTTAACTTTTTGTCAGTTATGTTCTTACCCCAATTAAGCCAAGAAGAATGTCTGCATTTATGCTCTACAGAAGGGATTATTTTTTATATTATTTTGGATTTTTTTCCCTATTTCTTTCCAATTGTGCTCTTGGCATCGCGTCGTGAGATGAAGGATGCAGACGACTGCACGTCTTGACAGCGAGAGCATAGCCCGAAGAAGCACATTTCATCGAATTTATTCTGATATCCCTTCAAACGTGCGCGGATTTTGGTCGTTTAATCCGCATGCTCTGCTAAACATAACTTGTTATTGCGTGGAAGTCAAACCAATTAGTTTTTTTAATGTTCAATGATCAATTTAAGTTTAAATATCTCAATTTAATGTATTTTTTTGTATTTGTTTGTATGCGGTAATTGGTGACAGGACTGATATAATTAACACTTTAGGACCCAATTTAATAGTGGGTGGCTGCTTCGATTCAAACCCAGAATCTTAGCGGTGTTGGATAAGTGCTCAGACCTCCGAACCACCCATCACATCTACAGAACGGAATCTTCATAAGAATTTTAACCTCGCTAAGAATCCGTCAAAAAGAATGACTGTTTGGTCCTCATTAAATCACAATAATAACAGTTGAAAGTTTTTAATAACAACATTTGAGATGCAGCATGGTACAGCATGCAATGTTTACCTGTACCGTAGGGCATATAAAACATTGTGTTAGTCTCTGCTCTGCCTCAGAGCATTACCCAATGGCAGGAGGGTATTAATTCTAGATTTGAAGCTTTCGTGACTGCAAGGATTCATACTCTTAGTTCTTTCGGTAAAGTCGTGATTTTATTTTATTTTTATTAATTTTAATTTCATTTTTTACCTACGTGACTTTACCGAAAGAACTAAGAGTACAATGGCAGGAGGTTTTGAACAACAAAACTTTATTACTAACTGCCAAGCTCGGTGGTCAGTAAATTAATCAGGCTGGCCAACTGCATAAAAATAACAATTTGAGAACATTATTTACAGCATAATTTCTTGTTTTTGCAACAAACAAAAAAATTGGTAACCAAAACTTGAATGCATTGTGTGTTTCGTGAAGAACATGCGATCAGTAGTCTGGAAAAAATTGTGAACGATTTCGACGATGCTGAGCAATGTGCGCTTGGGAGTGCTCCACCACTTACCAGACAGCCGCAGTGTGTCCCCCAGACGTAGTAAACCTTGCTGTCGTTGACTAACAATGAGTCAATAAATTAGCTTTTGATTTCACAGCGGCACGGTGCTCTCGTAAGCGCCACAGTCGCTACACCGCCGCTCCCGATCGTGAGTCAGATCATTCCTGACGATCAGATGCAATGTTTTCTTGGATGCATTATATATATTTTTTTTAAATGGCGACATATGCAATATCGCGTGTTATAATGTAAGGTGAAAAATAGAATGCCTGTCATATGGGTCATATGGGTCATGTTCAATGGAAACCAACATAACCAACATAACATCTGAAGCAGTCAATATGTGGTGCAATTGTATGAGTCTGCGTTATTCACTTTGCCGTCACGCCACCAGTGGGGAGGGTTCGGTGAAGTTGACAGAGTTCTTGTGTGAGATAAATAAATGAGTGCATTATGGAGCAAAGCTAGATTTCAACAAGGCTGCGTGTGTGTGTGTGTGTTGAGTTGATGCCAAGGCGTTTGCTGTGCATGTGACTGCCTTGTGATGCTGCATGTTTCATAGGCACTAAGTTGGCCAGGGCATGAAAATACCATATGGATTATACTGAGCGCATCGCTTTCCTCATTTATGCTCTTTCATCTTTGCTGAATTAACATTGTATGGAGCAACTGCTCACTTTAGGTGCGATTGAGCACATTGTTTCGTTACAGAGATGTTACGATTGACCCATCCCCGGAGATTCTATGAAATGACAGCAATTTAGTGTCACGATTTTATTTACAAATAAAATTTTCAAATGTAGTTCATGTAGCAGCCACTCGTGGATGCAGGGGTCACGTAAACCAGGAACTTTCTGTTCATGAAATAATAAAATCAATCAATAACACACTCGATTGATTAAATACCACTGTGTTGTGAACTGAATAATCTGATAAATCGATACATTATTATTCTTGTGTTGGTGGTATACGTGTTGTACGTTATCTATTTTTCTCATACCAGAAAGCATTGCCCGCTTTCATTGACAATACTGTATATGGGTTGTTTTTGTTCATTAAGACTAAGAAAACTTTTCTACAAAACCCTGGTATTGATGTCAACAAGATGTGATGCAACTTGTATTTGTAAATTTAAAATACGCAAGAGCTAAATGGGTCGCTGAGAGTAAGCCGAATACGCTTGAGATGGGATCTCGAGTGTTCCCCTCTAGTAAAGGTCCTCCTGCCAGCAGTGGAGCGAGCAGGCGATTATAGGGCTGCCCTTCTTCGATTCCTATATTCTACATGCTGCTGTGTGGAAGGAGTGGACAACAATGGCAATCAGGAATTATCATAGAATGGCACCACTCCTTGAGTGCTTCAGATAGTTTGTTGGTTTCCCTTAGACACGAACGCACACGCTTCCCATATTTGGTTCCCCCCCAGCACGAATGTTCAAAGGGCCCATATGACAGCCATTACAATGTACCTTACATTAATGTATAACATATGTGCTGTGAATTTCGATTTAAAGCTTTCGTGACTGCAGGGATTCATCTTCTTGGTTCTTTCGGTAAAGTCACGTAGAATGGAAATAATAAAATAATAAAAATAAAACATAATAAAATAATTCTCACGACGTTTCGGCCACAACGCAAGCAGCCGTCCTCAGGTGACGAACAGGTCTGTCGAGAAGACTGGCCATTGTTATCATCAGTTATGAGTGATTAACTGAATTTTCCCTGGGCTGGCCTCTCCCTTCAGTCCACATGGACCAGTGTAGTGAAGTATGGTCAGACTGACCCACCTTGGCTGGGAGGTGGGGGTGAAAAGGTTTATTTTCAAAGAAATGGCTTTTTAGAATATCGACGTTAGGATTATGACACTGAGAGCCGTTGCCATGCTGTATTGCTGAAATATTTCTGGAAATTGCCAAAACACGTACAAATGAAATACTTTTTTAAATATTCTTGGTTCTTTTGGTATAGTCATGTAGAAGGGAAATAATAAAATAATACAAATATAAAACAATACAATTCTCACGATGTTTCGACTGCAACACAAGCAATCATCACACCTGATGAGAATTTTATTGTTTAATATTTGTATTATTTTATTGTTTAATATGTTTTATTATTTTATTATTTCCCTTCTACGTGACTTTACTGAAAGAACAAGAATATGAATCCCTGCAGTCACGAAAGCTTTAAATCAAAACTTTTTTTGTTTTGTGACGGGGAATTGATTATGTGGCGTGACTTCCCCATGACCTGCTGTTCAGTCCACAAGCCAGAGACAGGAGCGAGTCCTACGCATGTGAAGTACCGTTGATGACTCTTGGACACCGTTGGTGAGGCACACGTATTTATTCCGTACAAGTAGTCACAACTGTGGACATACAATACTAGAGGGGGTATCGGCCCCCTCACCCGGCTAGCTGGGAATACACTGCTAGCTATCTCTGACCTACCTCCTAGTCCTCCACTAACGGGCTAGGGGAGGCTGTCTGGCCCGACACTGGTAAGTCGGGCTACGGTACCCGGAGTCCCAGAGCACTAGCTCTGGTTCTCGGGACCACGCCGCTGGCTCGGTCCTGCGCGGCCCTGACAAGGGCGGCGTCCCAGGGGAGTCCAGGGCTCTAGCTAGACGATCTTCGGTCTTCACTGGTTTAGCTTTAACATTCTGCCCCGAGCCCTCTGACACATCCCCCTTTATACTCCACCCCCGCTGAGGGGTGGGGCCCCGGGCTGCCTGGTGCGGACGTCGTTGAGAGCACCCCCCCCCCGTGCACTCACGTAGCCCCGCCCACTGTGTTTGTTTCCCATAAGCTGCCATGCATAACGGCTCTCTCTCTAACACCCCTACACATGTACACTTCTCAATTTACACACCCCTTCACACCGGCGAAAACATCTAAAACATTTTCTCGCCGCAGTTTGCATGCAGCCGTGCTGCGAAAGTACACTCAGCGGTTGTTACGTGCAGGAGGTGAACTTTAACTTCCGTCAAACAAATCTGGCCTTGCGTAGCTTTTTGTTTCCCCTCTTAGCCATTCGAAATTTGGTGTACAGTGGGCGCAGCTGTCATTCGACCAGTAGAAGGCGGCTTGTGGCAGGAATGTGAATGAAGCCATTAGCTCCAACCGAGTGGGGCATAACGGCACGCTGCTCAGCCCACAAGACGCTGTTTTTTCTCTCGCATACAATTTTCAGGCCGTCACATGTAACCCCCCCCATCCCCTCCCCTCTGCACCCCAATCATTATGTTTGTTTCTAAGCTGCCATTGTGTTGTGAAAAATGTATGGGTTTTTTGCGGGGGGGGGGGGGGGGTTTGGGCCCTCGAACAATTTAAGTCGAGTACCATCGACTGAACCGTCTGAATGTTTGCGTGTGACATTTTATCAAGGGGGTACTGGGTGCACGATACCTCCTTTCACAGAAGCAAAGACAACGTGGTCCCGATGAGATATTTACACACGTCCAGCCTCGTGCGCCGCCTTGCATCCCTAATCGAAGCGGTTTGAAGTTATCGCTCCACTTTCTCGCTTTACTCATTTACCGCGGTTTGGTAAACTCAACCCCTTCCACGCGCGGTGACGTGTGGAATACAACAGAGGAGTGTGTCGCTTAATCTCTGCAGTGGCGTCTTCGGCAGATGCTTACCACCAGTCGGTGTGGCTGATGTGTGAAAGCAGCATGCTGATTGTGTCATTATCTCGCTTGCAATAAAATAGACATGTTGTATCATTGAGTTCTCAATTGTCAGACAGGAAAAAGAGGCCTACCTTAAAGACGAATCCCACCATTGGATAAACTCCACCAAATCTTTCGTTTTCCACCTTATTACTCATTACCATTGATGTCCACCCCTTCCACACAGCAGCATGTAGAACATAGTAATTGTAAAAGTGCAGCCCTGCAATTACTTGCTCGCTCCACTGCTGGCGAAAGGACCTCTGCAAGAGGAGAACACTCGAGAGCCTATCTAAAGGGTATTTGGCCTACTCTTCCATGCTGGCCTGCCAGCGTCTTTGGAACCGGTGGGAGTGCCCACCCTTTTACCCCACTACACACAACCGCCGTTTGACTAATTGCGTTGTACCCAATTATACTACTGGGTTGACAGAGGCAGATGAATTAAATAAAACTGCCCATTGGTTTGAAATGCCAAGCTAGGAGAATGAACCAAATCCGCGACCTCTAGATTCCAAGTCTAGTTTTATTACCATCACATCACGGCAGCATTATGAAGAAAGAATTAAACTAAGAGATGTAATGACATTTTGTTCATCCAGAAAAATCCTCACTTGATCCGAAGATTATTTTTGAGGAGGGTCTTGTATTTGGATGTTTGGCCAGTTCAATGTCACGACTGTCTCGTGGGAGGAAAGCATTGCACCTTTAAAAAAAAAACACACATGAGGACATATCATTCAAAGGTCCACACAGATAGATATAACAATCCACTGCTCTATCTCACCAGCTTACAGTCCAAGTGTACACCACCTGGTATTCTCACGTACAGTAATACTCCAATTTTCGTCTCCCCCTTTTAAGTCGTTTCGCAAAGAAGTTGTCACCTCATTAAATAGCCACTACCCGATTTGCGTCGCCTCAACCCACACCTACGTCGCTGAAAGCATCATTTGTCCTTTCTCGTATCTGTCACCTCAGCCTTCGACTCCACCTCGCCCTATAAATTACTTTGATTTACGTCATTTCGAGAAACGTCGCACATTTCAGGAACGCATGTCCAACGTAAACCGAGGTATTACTGGACCAACCAGGCTCAACACCTGCTTATCTCCTGACATATCTTTTTCAGCTTCATGGACCACATCGACTGCTGTAGTCAGTGGTTCAAGTGTCAATATCTCCCTTGCATCGGAGACACATTTTGTGTGCGTGTGTTGATGTGCTCTTACCTGGGGTAGTTGTGGGGAGCGGTGGTGCAGCGGTTAGCGCGATTCTCGCTCACGGCCAACACCAGTGACAATTATTTTGAACAAATCCTGGGCCTCCCCTAGGCCGACTCAACCTCAAATGAGTACCTGGTGCAGTGTGAAAACATCGTCACTGGGGAGACAAAGGCGGCCGTGCATGGTATTGGCCTCCCACACCCCTTGTATGCCGTGCTGGGCTTCACAGGTGCTCGCTAACAGCACTTGCCCTAACAGTCTGTTAAGGTTACACGGGGGATTTTTTTTGTCGTTGTCATCTGGCATATAGAAGGAGGATTGCTACCTTTAAATGACATTTTCAATATGTTTGTTTCACAGCGGCACACAGGTGCGTAATTCCCGTGATGTACTTAACCCGAGATGGGTCAAGCACTCGATCGAGGAGGACGATTATATTGTTTTTGTGCTTTGGATAATAGACCAAGACTCATTTTTATTTTGACCCCCCCCCCCCCCACCGTGATGCCATGGCCCTTGGCATATGCTGAGTATGCAGGTGGGGACAGGCAGTCAATTACGAGCGTGGAGGAAAATGGAGCCAGAGCATATTTAGACGTCCCATAATGGTGTATGACAGGTGGCTTAGAATATATTTTATTAAAAACGCTCCCCGCCCACCCCTACCCCACTTTAGATTTTAAAAAAACTTCGGACTTTCATTGCCATAAATAATGCATGCTTCGTATGTGCTCGCAAATGCGCATACAGCTGTGTTGTCATGCTTCACGTAATATTGAATGTAAGTAATGGTCAGGGGTTTGTCGGCATCCAAAGCATGTAAGTGACTTGTATCCAGATAATAAATGCACGAGCCAATGTAATGCACTCCGATTATGAACTTGGCAGAGACGAATAGAGAGAGCAGAGACAGATACTGCATATGCTTGGCCATTTTGGCAAACAGAAAATAAGCCCTATTAGCAATGCAGTGAAAAACTTGGAGATCAGTGAACACAGTCAGACGTCTCACTAAACTCAGCAAGATTAAACCGATTGGGCTGACATGATCAATATGTTATATGATACTGATATCAGCAAATTTGTTTAATTGGATAACGACCATGCAGCATGTGCACATAAAATGTACACTTCGAGTACCAATACAATGACGTAAGGTGTTTGAGGACAAGGGACAAGTAAATTCTAAATTGAAACAGGATTATAAAATAGGTTTTATTATGAAAAATAATATGGTGCAACGGTTGATGCGGTAAACCCAGCAAACGGAGTTCATTCTAGATTTGAAGCTTTCGTGACTGCAAGGATTCATACTCTTAGGTTTTTTCGGTAAAGTCACGTAGGTAAAAAAATATATATATGTAGAAATAAAATAATAATAAATTAAAATAAATCAATTAAATCACTTTACTTTATTGATTGATTTTCATTTATTATAATTTTATTTCTATTATAATTTTTTTACCTACGTGACTTTACCGAAACAACCTAAGAGTATAGTATGAAACTGAGTTCAGTTGCTGGCCACGGCTAACATCAATGTTGAGAGATATCTGAACCGATCTTGGTCTTTCTCTGCACCAATGCATACTTAATCAGTAATCGAAAGTCTGGCCGAACAACCTCCATAACTGACAGTGTGGCGAAGATTCCATTACACAGTGGATTGACATAGGGATGTACATGATGATATTTTATTTATGCTATCAGCATGTCTATTTTGTATATACAGTACAATAATTGGTGCATGAAACAAGTGTGTAGAATACAAGATGTGTAAAAATATAGCGAACTTTTTTTTATTGCTCAACATTTGGACCACACAATATGACTTTTTACCGCTGTTTTCCTATAGACGGTGGAATCTCAAGCAACGCTCGGTGGGGAAAATGCATACTTCACACAGCCTGTATGTGAACAATATATTTGTTATGCTGCCTGCCACAACCACCGCCTAATTTCGTGCTCATTGTGGCTGAACCATTGGTGTCATTCACCCGCCCTTAACCTCCACGTCACTCTGGTGTTTGGAAAAAGTTGGGAAAGTTGTTTTTCCCAGAAAAAGAGAGAGAGAGAAATTGCTCTTGTCAAAAGAAAGGTTAACCTTGAGTTAAAAACCTCGCCTTAGGGTGCAATGATTTTTTTTATACATTTGTTCAACGTTTTGCAAATTTCAGCATTCAAACCTGAACTGTTTTCAGTCGTATGCCCACAAGGAGATTTAAAAAAAAACTATATATTAAAATGTTTCAAAATAATCTGGTATTGGAACCCGTACTCCCGCAGGCTTACGCTGTGATGGATTGAGCTCAATAAGAATGCCCATCTCTTGTGGGTGGGCACAGGTTTTGTAATGGGCATCGAGGGGCTCTGTGCTGTTGAGGATTCTAGTTCATCTTCTTGGTTCTTTCGGTAAAGTCACGTAGAAGGGAAGTAACAAAATAATAAAAATAAAACATAATAAAATAATTCTCACGACGTTTCGGCTGCTTGCGTTCCCGGGACGTTAAAAGTCCCTGTATTTGCCAGTTGCATAATGATGATTCACTTGAGACAATGCATTTACGAGTGGTTCTTTCCCTCTTCTGCTGTTGTGAGACACTCTTATTCCCATGTCCTAGATGTTTTTGTTCAATCTTAATTGTTCCTCAGCGGTGGAAACATTAGCCACGACCGCGAGATAGCACACGTTTGGAAATACTGCACATTACCAATTCCCTTGTCTTTCTAATATTCATCATTAAGGTAACGTTCGAGATTTCAAAAAAATCCAAATCAAAGCAGACCGCATTACTTTAACCGTATTTCTCTTGCAATGATGAAGTTTATAGCGAACATTTTTATCTTGACAAATTATTTTCGTCGTTTTAAGGAGCGGCTGACATGAAGGTAACGATGTGATGCGTATAATAATACGTATAAGAAAATGCCATAGAAATGTTGAGATATAGTATCTGTATGCTAATGTGGCCATCGTATTTAGAGCAAACACGTGTAGATGCTGATTGGTCTCATTAATTATGCGATTCGCTTATCGTTTATTTTAAACACTGGGAAATAAGGTCGCGCGGTGTCATCGCACGTCTATTTCCATTTAGACTGCGAGGAGGTCGCCTTGTGATAGCTTTGGCATATTTTAATTTCAAACACAACACGAGCAGACGGAGTTTACGCTCCACATTTGACGCTCTTTTGGACGCGCGTTATTTTTTCAGCCCCCGACCCCCCACCCGCCACCCACCGTCTGTACAAATGGTTTGTCCAGTTAAACAACGTGGAGGCTTAACCCTTTGTGGAAATGAAACATGTGTTCAGATCATTGGTACCTCATTTGCCAGTAAAAAAAAAAGTTTTGTTGCCAGATTAAAGGGTAAAAAACTAATTATCATATTTTTAACTGGCAAATGAGGTACCAATGGTGAAAATGCTTACCCCGAGCTCTCATACTCTGATGGTGCATTGTCTTTGAGTTGTGCGCCTTTTGGCGTCATCTGGTCCAACACCATGTGAGACTAGGCTCTAAGGAAAGCTGTCTCGGGTGTGGACCAATCAACTTCAAGGACAGTGCATACATTATCAGAGTTATGTTTTTTGTTTGCATTATGACTGCAGGTATTGTGGTCTATGCAAAAATGACTCCTCGTAAAAAAGGTGTCCGTTTTGTTGCCAGATTAAAGGGTAAAAAAACAATTATCAGGTGTTCAGATGTTCAAACACCAAATGCCGTAGATATCTTCCGCGAGACATCGAGTCTGAATTAACCACACATAGTTGTGGCAAAAACATGCGAAGAAACATGCTCTGATAATTCATACATGATGCATTGTCTTGGAAACGGATTGGCCTACACCAGGGACAGCCTTCTTCATGGCCTTGTCTGACCGGTGTTAGACCAGAGAGCAACGCCAAAAGGCGAACACTACAGAGGCCATGCAAGTATCAGGGCATTTATAGCTCGAGTCGAGCATTTATAACCTATTTTTATGTTCCATCCTCATTGATACTGGCAAAAAGGTCCCATAGATGAACAGCGTGCGCCTTGTCAATGCTTCTCACAAGTGCTGTACCCTGTGCACTTTCAGGGGGGGCTGCAATCTTGAGTTCATGAGCAGGTTGTAGATTTGAAGCTTTTGATACAGTAAATTTAGCTGTGACGGTCCCACCTGAAGACGGAGACTTGTGTTGCCTCCGAAACGTCGTGATTAAATAGATTTATTTTCATTTATTATTATTTTATTTTATTATTTTTTTACCTACGTCACTTTACCGAAAAAACTAAGAGTATGAGCATTCAGAAGCAGGCACACCGCTGCCGGCCGGAGCCCCCTTGTACTATTGGCTGCTCAAATTGGATTGTTTGTGGACATTCTTTTTTATTGCGTCCTAAAACCTATGTATATACGTTTCCGCGTATTAAACTTTTAGTTCATTTCGTAAATGGATTTTTAAAATGTATTTGTAATATATATTTTTATATACTGAGTGCCTGCTGTGTCCTGTACATCACTCTGAGATCCGTGATGAAAAACGCTCTATCAATGGGATTATTATTACAAAAACATATTCAGGCTACTATGCTTCAGACATGGTCTCCATTGGAAACCTAAATTGTTACATAGAGGAATGGCTATGTCATCTCCAACATGTGATCCACAGCGGAAAATGGATATAATCGCATCCCACGTAAGCAGCAAAGTTAACATGCAAGCAACACACGCTAACATTAAAACTCAACGCATTCGTCTGTAACGTTGCCTTTAAAAAAACGCATGTTAGTTGACGTTTCGGGCAATGGACCATCTTCACAACACATAGGCCAGAGATGTGGAGTGATAATATAATTCGTAGACGCTTACTTCTCTGGCCTGTCTATGTGCTGTGAAGAATATGCATTTTAACAGGAGACTTGGGCTGATTGTACTGTAACTGCTTTACTCCGTTGTCAACGCTCGTACACCACGGCAAACACTCATCATCAACCCCAAACCCGTCCCCACGTTTTCCAGTCCCGTTTAAACCCCTTCTGCACCAATCACCTTTCTTCAATTCCCCTGCTCTTGCCCGATTCGCTCTCCGCACCAATCCAATCAGAGTGCCAACCACTCACCAGAGGTCGCAAACGGGGTTTGATTCCTTACCCGTACCCGGCCGCACCAGGGTCGCAAACGGGTACCCGTACCCGGCCGTACCCTACCCGTACGTACCCGGCCGGAGACGGGTAGGGTACGGGTATCGGGTACCTGATTGCGACCTCTGGGATGAAGCCATGTTGCAGGCGCAGGGTGGGTTGATTCTAGGAACTTGAATTGTGAGGAGAGACAAGACGTTGGGAAATGAGTGACAAACAGTTACTCACCAGTGACTCACGGCCTACCCGTACCCGGCCGCACCTGGGTCGCAAACGGGTACGCGTACCCGTACCCGGCCGGGTACGGGTAGCCGGGTATCGGGTAGGGTACGGGTATCGGGTACCCGGTTGCGACCTCTGCCACTCACCCATCGGATTGCGCATCGTGCACGTCAGTGCTCACACCCCCCTGGACTCTATTCACTGCCCGACGCGATTGACCCCCCTGACCTCCGACCCTTCCCTGGTGCATCCCCTGTGCGCGTGATTGATGCGTGTGGCGTGTGTGTTGTCGAGTGCAGAAGGTACGCGTGTTTGTTTGTGTGGAGCGAGTGTGTGAGGATGGGTGGGACATCATCTACACATTGCCCAAAACGTCGCCTCATTATATGCTCGTTAAGGCAGTGCTATTGATGAATGTTTTTTGTTGTTGTTGTTGTTGTTGTTTTGTTATTTGAATCTCGTGCGCCACTGCTAACGCAGAATCGCAAAATAACGTGAAGTAGGGGGAGGACAGAAGACAGGTTTTAATTTAAGAAAAGCCAACCACTTCTGATATAAGCACAGCTGGCCTTGTTCACCAAGGGAGTGTGCTACATTCAGCTTGTCCAGAATTTGATAACGATCATTAAGAGTGCAGCGTAGAATATTAATCACCGAGGTGACCGACTCCAAAACTACCAGAGCAAACAGGTAGGTAATACCGTTCCTGCTCTCTGCATGACTAATTCCATCATACATCATATTAATATCAAGCTGTGTCCTCAGCCCACCCCTCCATCGTCTGAGTAAGTGCATTCTGTGGGAGCACTGCGGTGGGTTTGGGTTATTGGCAGCCGTGGCGGTTGGTACAAGAACACTTAAAAGGGGCATGGATTAATACAAATAGGAATGAACCAAATATGAGATAAATTTGAAATCTGAATAAACATGAAATCTACGGAACATAAACGGGTACATTTGTATCTCGTCCCCCTGAATTAATGTTCTTTCATCTCGCTACAGCTCTACCTTCTGACGACGTTTTGTTCACTCGATTTCTGTTGCATCTGTATTGCTCATCTCACGACGTCTCTCTCTATAGCTCTTGTCATCTCACCCGGAGCTTATATCATCGGAAGGGTGGGCCACCTAAGAAAATATATCCAGGATATATTATGCTTAGTGCACCCAATAATCCAACACCACCACTGAGTCCTGGTATCGATCTACAGTTTTCCCTCGCTTTATGTGGGTGCGGTTAGTGCAATTTCGCTCACCTATTTCGACCCAAAATCCTCGATATCCGGTTTGACTTCACTCATATGCACCTATGCGGTCAGACGTGGGACAATACTGTGTGTGTACTGCGTGTGTACTGCGTGTGTACTGTGTGTACTGTGTGTGTGCTGTGTGTGTGCACTGTGTGTGTACTGCGTGCGTACTGCGTGTGTACTGTGTGTGTACTGTGTGAGTAGTGTGTGTGTGCTGTGTGTGCACTGTGTGTGTACTGCGTGTGTACTGTGTGTACTGTGTGTGTACTGTGTGTACTGCGTGTGTGCTGTGTGCGTACTGCGTGTGTATTGCGTGTGTACTGTGTGTGCACTGTGTGTGTACTGCGTGTGTACTGCGTGTGTGTACTGTGTGTGTGTACTGCGTGTGTACTGAGTGTGTATAGCGTGTGTACTGTGTGCGCGACTCGGCAGGCAGCGATCGCTTTGTGTGCCTTTTTCTTGGAATGCATCGACTACCGGGTATACGAGGGAAGCCTGTGCAATGACAAGACCACGAATAAAATCACATTTAGCGAGGAAAAACATGTTCAGAAGGTGCATAGGCTGATGGGCATACATATATATATATGTATTGTGAATTAAACCCTTGTTCGCTATTTAGTGCACATAGTTTTTCATGTAGAAATATATTTTCTTCTGGAATAATTGTCAATGTACAGTTAAAATCCAGTTTATGGCCAATGTTGCCATTGTCATATATATTTTTAAAGTTTTGCTCGCAAAAAATAAAATAATAAGCCTAATACAAAATCCACTCATAAATGACACTTTACAATGTTCAATATAAAACAGAGAATCAGGTGACACATCGTAGAATTGTCTTAGTTAACTTATTTCGCTCCAACTGTTGAAAGTACGTACATTATTCACAAACAATGCATTAATAATAAATATGGAATAAAATATATGCAACGTACTTTGATCATCACAATTTGGAAATCCGTGTTTTTGTTCTGAATGTGTTTCAATATCCACGTGAAAAAAATATGCTGATGAACGCAAATACCATTCCACGTACAAACTTTACAATATCAGTGGGAAAAGTGATGGTATGTGTTCGGAATGCATGTTGCTCGGCATTCATTTGGTGTTTTGCGAGATTTTATTATTAGGGGTTTAGCATTTGGGATGGGGTTTTTAAATAGGACCCCCAAGGATAACAATATTCAACCTTCTGTTCAACTTATGCTTCCACATATTTTATATAAAGTTAAATTTTGATTTAAAGTGATTCTGAGAAAGGTTCTAGAGGCATTCATTTGGTGTTTTGCGAGATTTTATTATTAGGGGTTTAGCATTTGGGATGGGGTTTTTAAATAGGACCCCCAAGGATAACAATATTCAACCTTCTGTTCAACTTATGCTTCCACATATTTTATATAAAGTTAAATTTTGATTTAAAGTGATTCTGAGAAAGGTTCTAGAGGCATTTGTTCATATGCATGCTTGAGGACAGGATTTCACAATGCTGCACTGTACTGTGTAACAGTTTTCCTTGGCAATACAAACTGCAGAACTATCCACCCAGAAATAATGCTTATTTAAAAGGGCCCCATGTTTTTGGAATGAAGCTGTACGAACTGAGCAAAGCTTCAATGCACCAGAATATAAACTAAATACATTTTTACGGTAATATTGGGGTCAGAGGTGTTTCTAAGTTTCTTGTAACGGTGTTCATCTTTCAGCATTAGAATAGATGTGTGTGAAATAACACCAGAACATTGATTTTTCCACTTCACATTGCACTGATATATTAATCTTAATTTTGGAGCTTTCGTGACTGCAGGAATTATTCTTTGGTACCGTACCACGTCGTTGTCCACTCATTGACATGCTAATTTTTTCTCTGCCCCCTCCCTCTCTCCGCCCCCGCCCCCTCTCTATATTTAAGGCCCCGTCCAAGAGACGACCTCTCTCTTTGTGCCGATACGTGTTCTCTCTCTGTGAATCTTTATGATGTCTGTCTGCTTATATGTCTGTCTATAGTTTTCTGGTTAGATTTTTGTTGCTATTTCTTTTATACCTGATGACGATTGCTTGTGTTGCAATCGAAACGTCGTAGTAAGCTATTATTTAATTTATTATTTTATCTTTATACGTGACTTTACCGAAAGAACCAAAGAATAACTGATATATTAGTTTGTCGTTATCCACGTGTGCAATTTGTATCAGTGAAAAAAGGAAAACTGGAAAAATATCCTGCAAATTTTTCCCAGTGCCTCTGCTGTGCATTCCAGAAACAGACTTCTATGACTCTCAAACCATCCCAAGGGGTGTCCACAATACCATCACATATTCAATTTAATCCGAGCCGCACCTAAACTCTTGAAGTGAATTATTTCTGTGATTTGTTCCACTCCGTGCGGCACTCACTTCAAACAAGCCATCTCTTTTTTTTATCGTGTGTCTTGTGTCCTGGAATAGGGCTCGTATCAGGTGGGATTATACCGCACATGTACCGCCCTTTCTTATATAAACACTTCTGTAGGCCTTCTGCTGCAATCCCATACTCATAGATACTCCGCTCTGTTCCACGTGCATTCATGTGGGATTTGACACCATGGAGAGCCGCCCCACCCCCTCCTTCAAACGAAATGTCCCCATCTCAATCCAATAACCAGGTTAAATAATATAATTCAGATTAATAAGTAAAATAATGATACCGATAAATGTTTTTTTTAAATGGTCCAACTTTGAAATTTACGTTTTTGGGGAACAAAAATAACCAGGCGAAATAAACGAATAGATCAAGACCAGCAATGAAATAAGTATTGCTGTAACACAATAATAACACTGATCAAAATTTACAAATGAAAGAAACTTTGAGAAGAACGCTTTTGAAAAACCCATGCTTTGGATACCTCTGAGACAAGACCATAAATAGATGGGTTCGAAAACAAACAACTTTCTATCGTGTCCTACGTTAATTAAAATAACTAAAAATTATCTGATTTTTGGCTGGACACAAGTGACATATGCAACTAGTGAGTGAGATGACAGACGAGAGATAAACTATGCACGAAGCGGAGATCAAAAGGAACTTGGAAGGATTTATTTAGGGCACGTGGGGGTGTAAGGTACAGAGAGTTGCACATGATTAAAGGTGGTATGTGAGAACAGATATTCGTCTAGCAGTGGAGTAAAAGTGCATGATTTGAGAATACTGATCATTGTGTTTCAGGGTCTCAATAATTTCAATCGATGAAGGCAATTGTACCAACGTCGAATTCATATAAGCACATCATGATTATTATTTTTACCTTGTTAGACGCATCAGAGTTTAATTGTTGCGATAAACATAACAGTGTGTGTAATGTGTGTGAATTGTGGTTTTTGTGCCACGCATTAAATTAGCAATTTAATACCGCCACATTCATTTCCAAACCAATTTCGCGACTGTGGTACCCCATAATTTTTCAAATGAGCATTTTACCACACCATTGCACTACAAAACTAGCATGTTAAGCATCACCATTATCATGCCATCATAATAAATAGCTGATTAAAGCCCCAAGGCCAATTGGAAATTCTTACACGTGTAGTGACATAGCGGTGACCGTCTTTGGGCGGCTGCAGCTGCCGGTGGATGCTTGGCGCACACGACGTTGAGTGTGTACGCCTGGTGTGCCGGCAAGGAGCTGGGGTCACGGGGGGTCACGGTGGAGGCCCTTGGAGCCCTCTGGTGGGTTCGAGGGGGGGGGGTCGCGGTTGGGGCAGTGCCAGGCCGTGCCGAGGGGATTGTAGGGAGCTCCGGGCTGCCGGTTCTGGGAGTGGACTCGCCTCGTCGTCGCTGTTGTAGCCACCAGCATTGGAGCTCACACGCTTCCCACTGTACGGCGAAAGCGCCGCACGGATAGAATTGACAAACGCGAAGAAAAAAATTCGCAAGAGTTTAAGAAGTACTTCAGTCAATCCAACCGTGGATGAAGGCCTTCCCGCACCGAGACAGTCATCGGGGTTGTTTGACCATACTTCACCACGCTGGCGAGTGTGGGATGGTGAAGCTCAGGACCGGTTCAGAAACCACTCGCCGCCCGATGCGAAACGTGGCCGGGAATTGAACTCGGGGGAGGCAGGCTTCCCGTGCGGCACGCCGACCGTTGCGCCACCACTCGCTCCGTCCTCTCTGTAGCAATTGCGTGGAAGGGGGGGGGGCGGAGTTGGTGGCGTGAACACAACAACAAAATGAAGGAAGGGACGGTGCCTGCAGCGACTATCTCGTTTCCGACTGAGTCTGTTTGCGACGCACGCCACCCGCACACACACACACATGCCTCGAGTAGAAGGAAGAAGAGACCTATGACACTACACATGCAACGTGCTTGAATATTAATGCCTGTTTGGAGTTTGTTTCCTATTCTCTTGACTATTGTGACCTTACAGATCTTCCTGGCTTGCATTCACTTACAATATCATATATTGTCATATTATGACCAACCGAGAAACGTCATCTTTTTCAAGTTGTTATTGCACCACGCAGTCCTTGCTGTTGCAGCTTGTAGATAACTTTATCACGCAACGTGTGGTCCTGCAATATGGCTTTACACTCTGCCAAATAATAAGCAAACTTTATTTTGCACTCAATTTTGCATTAACATTTTATTTACGGTTCTATGTTCGACGATTTAAACATGGCACTAAAAAGTCACATACATCATGTATTCTAGTCGTGGAAACACGCCCTGCGTGGCAATCTCCACCTAATTTATGTGTTCGCTCCACCCATGGCCATTTACAAATCCTCAGAGGCAATAATATGCTGTCGAAGCATTTTGTTATTTTGCTCTGCGTAGCGCAATAGAGTTCATGTGAGCGTCAACTTGTCACTTCACTTCACATTGGCCATTAACAATTTCATAGCTACATTTTATTTATAACACCATGGGCTTTTGCCAATTTTTTTATTCCTGCAATATTAGTGGCAGCTGTTTCACTCTACATTACGCATTATCCCAGATGTAATAGGCTAATAATTTCGTTTTAAATAGTCTCTGAGTAATTCCAAATTTCTGTGCCATTGTTAATGAGAATGGGCTTCTTTTGTAGAGGATGCCAATGCTACTGGCAGGCATGGAAGAGCCCTCTTGCTCTTTTAAAGAGCTCATGGCCAAATGAATTCCCCAGACATCGCAGGCTTTCGCCATTGGTCCTATCATTTTCTGTTGACGGCGATGTGTGTTGGAGCCAAAGCTTTCTCAATGACATTTAGCAAAATTGCCCTTTGCTAAAACTGGGATTGAATGACAAATTGGTGAAAATTATATGCCATAATTGTACACATTGCTGTTTTCAACTGGCATGTGCAAATGTTACCTTCTAAAATGTTTTAAAAACTTGTGAAATAGTGCCCATGGCCTTTAAGATAAACAAAAAAGTTCATTGTTTGGACATTCATCATCATTCGTGACACCATGTCCGTGCAAGTTAAAAGAACATTAATTTTTACTGATCGGCTATTAATTGTTGTATTCATCGCATGAATACAACACTTGTTTCAACCATTAAAATGTCAAGTTTCGTTTTAAACATTGTTCAAGTCTTATAAATGAGGACAGCCTTTCGCTCACAAGAGGCTCTTGCGTCGTGTATTTCATTTAAAGTTTTCAGTTTTTGCAACCAGAAAAAAACTCTAAATCTTCACAAACCACTTTCACGTGACAGACAATTATAAACATTGGGATTTAAAAGGGGATGACACATCTCATATTTGTACATTATCTCGAGAACGGTGGCAACCTCTGACAAGAAGCAGCTTGGTTTTCTGAGCTCAGTCACATCAACAGCTGTTCACAGCATGTTTTGTAATCATTATGCAAATGTACAGATCATGACTCTTGATACATTAATTTAAACGTGTGGATTTTCGTTGAAATCGCAACATCGCCGGATCTTCAAACTTGGTTTTGTAGATAGGGGTACTGCAGGGGATATGAGAATTTTTGCTGGCTCTTAAGCAATAGGATCAAAACCCTGGGTGTAACCACTTCACACGATGACGAAACTATTATTGTCATTGACAGTGCACTGAAAATGGGAGGGAAACCACACGGAGCATGTTAAAAATGAAGATGAGAGATGAAAAGGATGATACATACGAAAGATAAGACTATTGCTGGAGGGATACATCTGGAAAATACAAGAGTTTCTAAATCATGGGCAGTTATTGAAGGCGGACTGGTCAAATTCAGAATTAGAATCTTTATTTGAATTGATGAGATACAGAGGTGAACGACAGCTTGAAAACATAATCTCACGATGAAAAGCAAGATCGCTGCCTTATAAAACAAATAGGAGATATTTCGAATTTTTTTGTAAAAAACATATATAAACATGGATTATTGGATACATTAAAAAAATGTAGGCAGTTATTGGCATTGTTTGGTTAATTGTGCTTGAGTGCACCACTGCCAACGCAGGATCACCAAATCAATATAATAAATGTATGTACTGTATACCAAAGGAGTTTCCAATCGGTGCATATTACCTGCCGTGGCATGGATGGGAGAAAATAGACTCACAAAGAGTGTAGATCAAGAGCTGAAAAGTGCACAGAGAAACGTGAAGAGGAGCACGTTTCAGAGAATGAATACAAATCTGAGTAATCTTCATGACTTAACAAAAGTGGTCTTGGGCAGGGCAGGGATGATCTTATCTCATCTAGATTAAGTTAGCGCTTTATTGCAGCGCGCTTCACGTAAATTATAAAACTGTGCATAAGATGATAGTGGTACTGTATGCACCGTAAAGAAGTATTGTACAGTAGTCTCGTTATTCACGAACTTGCTGTACGCGATTTTGGCTCTCTCCTAACCGCATCTTAACATCATAGATCTTTATATTATTGGTTATTTCGGCAAAGTCACGTAGAAGGGAAATAATGAAATAATAAAAATACAATTCTCACGACGTTTCGATTGCTACACAAGCAATCATCATCAGGTGTGAAAACCAGAGCAAGGATTTTTTTGAAAAAGTGGAGGTGAATCCTGCAGTCACGAAAGCTTTAAATCGAAAAAAATCATAGACCTTCCTTCAAAATGTTCTCAAGCAGAAGATTAGTGCTGGATAAGGCCACATTTGAAGATGTGAGTTGTAAATGTAATCCTTAACAATGTATTGAGAGTTCAATTTTAATGTACAATTTTTTTATTGACGGATTGTGTGTTGTCTTGGTTGTGGTCTGGGATTGTATTTTGCTGTTGTTTTACTGCCTTTCCGTAGCTTGGGAATTGATAATGCAATTGGAACTCATATACATTTACATTTTTATTTATTTAAGGGGCGCCACGGTAGAGTGACGTGATCTTCCTCGCCTCGTATACAGGAGGTCGGGGGTTCGATCCCGAACCACCGACGCCTGTCCATTTGGAGTTGGCGTGTTTTCCCCGCGGTCGCGTGGATATTTTCTCCGGTCCCTCCGGGTTTTCCCTCCACATTTAGAAATATGTTAGGAGTATATGGCTGCAATTAATTTCCACAAGATGGACCACTTTGTTGAGCTATCAATTGTGGCCAGTTCGCTTTTGAAAAAAAATAATACCTAATTGGGCTTTGCCTGCTTTGGTTTTATTTGGATGTGTTTGGGTGATTTGTTTACCTTTCTTGAACTCTGTACTACTACTATATAGTGTTGTTGTATTATTGTTTGTTGTTGTAACTTGGTGACCCGCCCTTACTGGACATCTGTGAATAAAGATTCATAACTCATCGGATTCCTCCAGTAGAAATGCATTTTCTGATTCTGATCTGGAACGACTGCATCGAGAGAGAGAAAGTGATGATAATTTAAGGTAAGTTCATTTCTAAACTATTATTGAATACTTTGATATTCATAATGTATTTACTTTATTTTATTATGACCAATTTTTTTCTGTTATCATAATTTCCATGTATTTAATAGCTTACTCTTTGGTTCTTTCGGTAATGTCACGTAATTATAAAACAAAATGAATTCAATTAAATCACGACGTTTCAGGCGCAACACAAGCGTCCGTCATCAGTCTGTCAAATCTAGATTTAATAGCTTTTTTAGGTATTTATTTAAGGTAATTCATGAAAAATCAAAGGTAGGTTTTTCCGTAGGCCAATATCATTATCCACATTTGCTATTCACGAGCACCTCCGGAACATATCCCTCGCGAATAACGAGGGAGGGCAGGGCTCCCTCGCGAATAACGAGGGAGTGCTGCACTCCTGACTGGCCACTCTGCTGCTGATGCTGCTGCAGTCGCGAAACGACACGCAGGCCATTCTTGTCACAGCCTCGCGTGGGTCCAAGGTCCCAGCGTCCAGCAAGGCAGTGAAGTTTAGCCTCTGCAAGTTATGTTTCGTCACGTAGGAAAATTAGAATACAATGAAAAATGTATGGCAGTCAGAAGGGATTGATGGCAGTTGGGTAAGACTGGTGACGAAATGGCAGACGCAGGATAGAATGTGTCCGAGAGGATGACCACTGCGGAAACGCAGTGAAAAGATCAGCGCAAATGTGGGAGCACGTCGGATTGTGGTATCGTGGTCTTTGAGGAGTGGTTTACGGTGAGGGGGAAGCCTTCATACAGCAGTGGAAATAGCATGGGTGATTATAACTTTACGATGTATGTGTTGCAAAAGAAACAAGACACCTGAAACATATCCATTATTTTTTCAACTTAAACTTTTAATATATTTGTGATTTTTTTTGCTTAGATTTATTAAAGGAAAAAGTATTTAAACATGGTACAATACCAATTAATTACATACGACAAACATTGACTGCTGGTTATGATACTTTATTATCTATATTAAGCCAACAAATGTAGAACTTCCAGATTGTAAAAAAATCATATTTCATGTATCCACATTGCAACCAGTTAGTAGTGGTTTCCCATTGCACTGCCTCCAAAAGGATCAATTATATTTACAATATAGTCATCCCAGCAAAGTCAGTCTATATGATTGGCTCTGGATTACAAGGGGGACCTCATGATAATATTTTTATACTTAATTGAGCATTTGGCAGTTAATACCAATACTGGGAAATTATTCAGCCATTTCACATATTTTCCCAAATGAGCCTCCAATTGACATGTGTTTCCTGGATGGTATTGAGATTTTTATATGAATGTTGAATTTTTTTGTTCCGGAAATACGAATTAGTTATCGAGGAATAGCCTCCCTGAGTCAGACTTTTTTCAGGAAGATCCAATATTGGGGATGTTTGGCCAATTACATTTTAAAATAGTGGTTTGCATGGCTCGAATTGTAATTCAATTGCTCAACATCATTTGCTTAAATAAATATGTACATACGATTTAAAGCGTTCGTGACTGCAGGGATTCATATTCTTGGTTCTTTCGGTAAAGTCACGTAGAAGGAAAATAATAAAATAATATTAATATAAAACAATAAAAATTCTCACGACGTTTCGACTGCAACACAAGCAATCGTCATCAGATGTGAAATCCACAGCAAAAAAAATTGAAAAAAGTGGCGGTTTTTCCTAACGTCAGCACCAAGGACAGCGATTTTTTGTCTGAAATCCTGCGTCCTTTCACTGGAAAAACACCTCTGCGGTACTAAACTATACTCACCTGGTATCGGCAATCAAGGGTATTTCCCTGTCCCCTGACGACCTGCTTGTCAGTTTTGATGTAGTTTCCTTATTCACCAAAGTTCCTGTACCTGACATCATCGCAATCATTGAAGACTTGGTTCATCAAAGACTGAACACTGAGGTACCCCCCTTGGTGAGACACTGCTTCACCAATACATACTTCTTCTTGGTTCTTTCGGTAAAGTCACGTAGAAGGGAAGTAATAAAATAATAAAAATAAAACATAATAAAATAATTCTCACGACGTTTCGGCCACAACGCAAGCAGCCGTCCTCAGGTGAAGAACATGTCTGTCGATAAGACGGAGTCTTACATACTTCACTTGGAATGGAACTTTCTACAAACAAACTGAGGAAACCCCAATGGGATCCCCCCTATCTCCGGTTGTAGCCAACGTTTTCATGGAGAAATTTGAGACTGACGCCATCCAGACTGCCACTTTGCGCCAAACCTTATGGAAGAGGCTTCCCTGTAGACAGAGTGTCCCATTGAGCCATCTGGTCTCTTTTCGATCAAAACATCCATGAATGGTAACTTGCCATACTTTTCCACCTCCATGGTGAATTTGATGGCTGGGTGTATGGAATTTATGTGGTTGAGGAATTGGTCCAGAGCTGGCAGGCCATGTGGCCAGATGACAAACGTGTTATCTACGTACCTCTTCCACAAGGACAGACGTGGAGTGGATGCCTGGATGGCATCTGTCTCAAAATTTTCCATGAAAATATTGGCTACAACTGGAGATAAGGGAGAACCCATTGGGATACCTTCAACTTGTTTGTAGAATGTTCCATTCCAGGTTAAGTAAGTGTTGGTGAGGCAGTGTCTAACCAGGGCCGGTACATCAGCATTCAGTCCTTGTTGGACCAAATCTTCAATGATTGCCAATGGTGTCAGGAACAGGAACTTTGGTAAACAAAGATACTGCGTAGAAACTGACAAGCAAATCACCTGGAGATAGTGAGATGTCCTTAATGAATATATCAGTTTTGTTTTTTCATTAAATTATTTAAATAAAATAAGTTTGCCTGCTATACGATATCAGCTGCTCAGTTGGTTGATTAGGGTTGGCACAACTAATAATTATTTCAAGTTTTATAACAATGTATTTACTAATATACTGTACAGCCCTTTGTCAATCTACTGCGGGATGAAAGCCTCCCACACAGTGGCGATCATGGTGGTTGTTGATCACATTTTGCCACGCTGGGAATTTCGGTTCGGATCAGTTCAGATATTAATCACCACTCATGTTAGCTCTGTCCAGGAATTGAGCTAAGGTCGCCGGGTTCATCGTGCCGTGCGCGCTAACCCAATGCACCACTACTCCACCGTGTATCGCTCCATTACGAAATTCAAGTTCAAGTTCATTTATTAGGTATGGCCCTGTGAGCCATTCGGCTCTTGAATCGGGTGCAACCGCAACAAACAAAAAACAAAAACATGAACAAAAAACATCTTAAAGTGAATATGTGACTAAGTGCAAACAGAAAATCCAATGTTTACATACAGCTTGCGCTTTTCGTCAATGAGTTTCTGAATGCGAAGAGGTGTCGGAAAAGACGACAAGGCTTGCAAGCTGTGGATACCACGTCATGGCTGACAGCAAGGCTCCAGTTTTCATGTCACAGTTCAGGAGGCACGCTTGTATTGGTGTTTAAAGCTGTTTAGAATTCAGCACGATACCGGCTGTCATTGCCATTGTGTTGACGGAGCAAGTTTTTTTTTTTACAGAAACTGAGTCTTGTGTACATAAACAATTTAATCCCCTTGCATGCGATGACAAGTATGCATCTGGGTGGGGGAGGGAGTGAATGTTCAACATTTTCAGGTTAAAACAATTCACAAAAAACCTGTGGAAAAATTACCCTTGTAATGTCAACGTAAATGGACTCAAAACATTGTTTACGAGAGAGATTCTTCTGCATGCCCTCAGTGTCATACACTGACTGCCCTATGCTAACCAGCATAGTCGAGTTTCTCTCGCTCCCAATAAGAATGGCATTAGGGCCTTGGAATAAAGCATCATGTGAATGCATGCACACATGTATGTACGCACTGTGTTTTTGATCATCATCCTGACATGCATTTTGAACAACTGCATTTAGAATAGGGGGCAAGTGAGCTCAATTTAAATCATCTCCAGTCACCTGCCCTTCAATTTATTATATTGCCAAATACCAATTTAGATAAATAAATCATAAATAGAATACTGAACTGAACAACATCCCTGCAGAAGATGATTATATCTGCTTACCTCCGTACGTTAACCTAATGTGATCGACTATTGGGAGAACTGCTTTACTCTGAACGTTTACATTTCCATTACATTTCTCTGTTGAATGCATACATGCGACAGTGCAATGGCTGTCAATGCTCTATTCATAGCTGTGTGTGTGTATATATATACAGTCCTGCATATTTCAACCAGAACAAACATCCAGGAATGTGTTTTTCCTTCTATTCCCATCCTACTTGGCCACACAGCATGCCGCTGTTTTAATTAACAAAGCTCTTTTTCACTTCAAGTATGTTTAACACAAATATGTCACACGTTCAAAATTGGAAGATTGCGTGTTAAACAAACAAAAGAACTCTCCGATGCGTTTTGAGGATTCTCCGCGTGTCGTTCGGCGTGGATGTCTGACGTTCCGCACCACGTGCTGCGGGTTTCTTGAGGAAGCAAGTTATCCGCCGAAAATACATTGGCAAGCTATGCGGTACATAAGCAATGTTCACACAAGCTGGTTTATATATTGCAATGAGGCTTTCTTTGCGATTGTCCTTTTTTTCCGAATTATTTTGAGAGAGAAAAAAATTACCACGTTCATTTCTTGCACTCTTGACTTATTTCAATTATGTTTGCAGTGTTGTAAAGCAATGAGATTGGTTATTATACACAAACGCCGGATCTGTCTCTGTGGCGCTATCGTTAAAGGCAAACGTATAAAATATGATGGTCGATGTAACATTGCCTTTTGAGAAATTTTGAGCTAAAACATAAAGATGACACATTTTAATTAAAATAAGTATAAAATAAATATTATTTTTAAATGTAAACCATGCTAATGGACCTACCGTCCTACGCGCCAGTGTGCCGTCAGGGAATTGAGGACAATGTATGAAGCAGGTAATGCGCTTTAACAGGCCAATTCTGGTAGCAAAACCGCTAATGCATTTGCAGAAGATTAGATGACCAAAAAAAGAGTAATGGTTAGAAAACACCTCATCTCTGTCTCTGATCGTGTGGTCCCTTGGGAAATTTTCCACGGATCAGTCTACCTTATAAGTATACAATTGTGGCTTTTTCTTAAATGTTTGACTTTGTTGAAGAGACCAAAAAAGGGCCTTTGTTTCGACGTAGCCAAATGGGAATAAAGTGTTTCGCAATTGTCCCCTGGTCTTTCTTGTTTATACGTTCGTTTTTAATGATTCCAACCTTTTATATTTGACTTGCCTATTCAACGGTAAGCATACACTTTATTCACCAACATGTTGGATCGAAACAAATTCAAAGTGGAAACACACGTGCCAGATGGCTGATGTAAATTAATATGTATCTACCATCGTGGCTTGTACGCAACGAATAAGGAAGGACACTGTTGGGAAAAAAAAACACCCACACAAATTATATTTGTGATCGTATAATCATGCTGAAGGATTAATGTTTAATGACCGTTGGATGTGTGGCATTATTCCTGTAAATATATGTAATGCATTGTCAGAGAGTTTTGCTATTATTACATCACTAATTGCGTTTGCTCTGGGATTGGTAATTTATGGTGTCAGAATGTTGGGGGGGGGGGAATGTGAATCTCTTGAGAAATGAAGATCTCTCCCAATTGAGAAAATCATATACTTCTCTTTAGCTTGCTAGAGCAACTGCCTACTGCTATTCCTGCATAAGGTATGGTGCATATATAGTCAAATTATAATATCTATGAGGGGCCCTATTCAACAGACACAAATTATAGGGGGGCGGGGGCATATACATTTGTGCCCATGGGCGAGAAAAGATTTGCATTTGTGTGCGCCCTGGCAAATGTTACCCCTCGCATATGTTCTCAAAACGTAGCATACATATGCATGCTTTTGCAACAACAACAAATATACAATTTGTCCATGCAGACTAACAAAAGTTGACATGAAAAATAACTTGCACGCAATCGGAGTTTACAGCATGATGTGGCAAGCCTTTAATCACCTCAATCTTTATGCATTGTAATGTCCCCCGCTGGAAAGACGCCATGAGCAGAAAGGGACGTCAAGAGTAGTGAAGCTACACACCTCTTCACACCACTTGATCATTTCTTTCAGCCATCAATTTTTCATCCCAAAATATAAATTATGGATTTTTCTTAATTCAAAACTGTGCTAACAGCTTTTTTTCTACCTTCATGAAAATCTCTGTTTTGTTTTACCACAACCAAAAGAGTACACGTGTCTAAAGTACCTGCATGTTCACGTGTTGAAGATTCGATACCAATTCGGTGCAAGTGTGCCCTTGAAAATGTTTAAATGGTGGTGCCAAACTCGACTTGGAGGAGGGTACGGGATTGGTCCCCCGTATATCCTGAACAGACGGCTGGGGCAAGTTCTGTTAGCGAGCACCTAAGAAGGCCTGAACGGTACACGAGGGGGTGGGTGGCCAACACCACGCCCGACCGCTTTTGTCTCCCTAATGGCAATATTTACTACACACCGCACCAGGTACTAATTTTAGGCTGAGTCGACCTAGGGGATGCCCAGGACCAGTTCAGATGATCGTCACTGGTATCGAACTCGGGTCGCCAGGTTTGTAGTGCAGCGCGCTAACCACTACACTACCTCTCTCCACATGTGCAAGCGAGCAGAATGTTCAGTCGTAGTAAGCAGAGCTAGATGTGTTTTGCGTGGCCACTTGGCACACTGAACCCGGGAGACGTGCGTGGATGTGCACAGAGGGTCGCCCAATCTGCTGTGTAGTTGTCCGTGTTCTCTCAAAAGTGAAGGCTTTGATCTCATGGGACATTACGCAGATCTGGAGAAGTGCCAATAAGAGTATGCTTTTGTGCAATTTTCTGGAAGCCTTAGGATTTGGTGTTAAACACCTCGCCATTTCTATTCGTATATATTCGGGTATTATATATTATATCTTTTTTTTTTATAAAGTTTATGTTATCTTCACTTGAACTGAATGTGGATTTAGTTATAAAGGACCATTTGTCTTTGTGATGTTCTGATTACAGTCAGTTGACCAGGATGCAAGAACAGTTTCCTCATTCATGAAAATTGTGTCACATAAAAAATGCGACAGACTTAAGTTCCTCAAAGATTTCGTGCAGTTTTTGAGAGTGTTTATATGGATTATCATCGCTTCCAATGGGACTCAAAGTCACTTTTCCCCTAAGCGTGAAGGAAGGGTCACATGACGGTAAAACTTGCAAATTGTATGTCATTCTATTTCGGAAGTATGAACAGGAAATTAAAAGCGTCGCATCTACGCCTCACAGCGAGCTACGGTCATTAATCATCAAACCACTCAGAATCCACTCAATCCCTACAGAGCTCGGAAGCAAAGCCTGAGTAGTCGTTGGATTGGTGACCACAGTGCACAAACAGGTGGTTGATAAGGCTGCGGTGAAACAGGTTGGCAATGACGAGACAGTGCAGCATTGTTGTACTCTTCTGCTGAATAAAACAATTAAGTTACATTTATAACAGGCACAGAATGTGTGCGGCGAGTCGCTAACACGGGTAAGAGTAGTTTTTTTTTACCAACCAGCATTGAAGTATGGTTAAATAAGCCTCACAACCCATACAGTCATTTCTTGAGAGCTGCTTTTTGTGTTTAGTTTTGTTATTCTTCCCCCGCACCTCCAATGAGCACGGTCGGCTATGTACGGTGCGAAATAAGTTCAACATAGACACGTGATGGAAAAAAACACCAGTATCATAATAATTTTAACTTGTGATGCGCCTTCACACAATATTCGCTTGCCCTCGTAGGGAGATAACAACTCGGGGGCGTGAGGAATCAGAGGCAATCGGGAAGGCAGCTTCGCGGTGAGCAGCACCATCCCGCAGTGGATTGACAACAAAAAAGGGCTGCAGATGTATAGAGGAGGGGGGACCCATGAGTGGGCCTTATCCTAATTTCACAATAAAAAAAACACGTTACTTTATTTTCAACCATCGAACAAAGACGGCGACCGCATCGCACGCTTGCAGATGCGCTTCTGCGGCCGTCTGGAACGTTCTTCTTTCTGATATTAGGAAGCCATTGGAGCTATGCACTTTTAAATCTAGGTTGAAACCTCATTTCTGTACAACTGCTTTCTGTGTTTAGTTTGTTGTCTTTCTCTGGCACCTCGGATTATCACAGTTGGTTACGTACAGTGTGAAAGAAGGGCACAATACACGGTACTAGGAATCTCATGCACTGCTGGGAAATTTGCTGGAAACCACTTCGCAAAGGCCGAACGTCTATGCCAAATTTCCCTGTCAAACAAGCATCCCTTCATTGTCAGGGCAAATGAGTTTGAATTACCCCTTGTATAATGGCTGAGATGAATACATGTGAATCCAATAATGCTTGAGCTGAGAAGGAAAAGTGCTGTGCCTTGAGAACAGCCCTTACGGCCAATCAGGTTCCTTATTCATTGTATGATAGAGCGGCATCACGTTGTTCAATAGAACATAATTAGAAAAGTGAAAAGTAAAAGCTGTCAGCAAAAATGGGCCAATGAACGCAGCCACAAGCGGCGTACACATCACTTTCATGACTCCAATGTCAATTGCTTATCTTAAGGTAGCAGTAAATGTTTATCATTTTGTCAATCCACGAATTAAAAAAGGCCATACTTGTCAATGCGGGTTGCTGAAAGTCTGGAGGGTAGGGCAGCGCTTGATCTAACAGCACTTGCTCACTGATGTCAGCCATGTCCTGGAATTGAACTCAGGTTACCGGGTTTTTAGCGCAGTAGTGCTCAACAGAGGTGTGGACTCGAGTCATGTGACTTGGACTCGAGTCAGACTCGAGTCATGAATTTGATGACTTGCGACTCGACTTGGACTTGCATAACAATGACTTTGTCCCACCTATGAGATGTGGACTCGAGTCATGTGACTTGGACTCGAGTCAGACTCGAGTCATGAATTTGATGACTTGCGACTCGACTTGGACTTGCATAACAATGACTTTGTCCCACCTCTGGTGCTCAACCACCCTGCCACCGCTCAACTCCCCAGAAAGAAGTAATATGTGTTTTATGAAGTTTCAGAATCTTTATTGAGACTGGAGGAATCCGATGAGCTATGAAGCTCTATTTCATAGATGTCCCGTTGGGGCGGGTCAGAAAGTTACAACAACAAACATTACAATAACCAATAGTGCAAAATATATAATAACGGTAAGCAAGTTACGCAAAAGTTTTGAATGGGCAGCACTGCTGTGTGACGTGTAACAAATACAATATTTAAAAATACTTTTGTTTTTAAAAACACGCTTTAATTAAATGTACTGTCCGAGCTGCCCTGCCCCCTTCCCCCATCGCCCCTCCCCTCCTTCCACATCCCCCGCCCCTCGGCGTGGCTCCCCGTGGCTTGCCGTGACGTAAGGGACCACGTGGTGATTTACAGCCAACGTGAGTTGAGCGTCGACAATTACAGCCGTAAACGTGGACAATTAGAGCCGTAAAAACGATTTTTTAATTTTTGTTTTCAATGATAGAATATAGTATTGTCATCAGTATGACATACCTATACCAAGTTTGCAGTCGATACGACATTGGGAATACGGATGAAATTGAGTTACAAGATTTTTGGATACGACAACACATACAATAAGTTAAGTAAAGCGTGTAAAACGTTTTAAATATATGTTTTGGATGTTTTATGATAGAATAGCGTGTTGTCATCAGTATGACATACCTATACGAAGTTTTCAGTCGATAGCAAATTGGGAAGTGTGTAAAAATTGAGTTACAATTTCTTTTTTGAGGATACAACAGACGAAGTGAGTTAAATAAAAGCATGTAATAATAATAAAAATAGACCGCACAGATTAGAGTCCACAAGACACAAGGCACTCATGTGAAAATCATCGTCAGTGAACACAAAGATTTAACAACGTCGCCGTCTCACGATCATCGTAATGTGTTTTACCCCCCAGTGGGTATGATTGTAATAGCCGCGGAATGTAAACAATGGTGCATGTGGTTGGTTGCAACCTCCATTCTAATAAAGTTTAATTGAACGCTAATCGACTGCCCGCAGTTTAATTGGACGTAAATGGAATTGGTGCGGTGGTGCGTGCTGAGTCGTGTATTTTCTCGCAAAAAGAGGAAAAAACATGGGCATTTTGAAATTGCAACGTTTTTGTTGTGTATATGGGCATAATTGGTGGAAATGTAGGCCGTTAAGCATATGGATGACTTCTAAATCATCACCTGCTGTGATCTATTCTGTCCACACGAGTTTTGAAAGCATCCTCATTCCGGTGTCCTTCATGGCATAAAACCCACATCTTCAGAATCAGAATCTTTATTCATACTGGTGGAATCCGATGAGCTATTAAGCTCTTTTTCAGATACCCAGTAGGGGCGGGTCAGAAAGTTACAACAGACAATACAAAAACACGATAGGCATCCAAAGTACATGGAAAGTTGAGAAAATTACTAAAAACACGAAAAAATAAACTTTTTATACTTTACCAGGTAAAGCGCACTGATAGTTTAACAAAGTACCTCATCGCGTGGAAATTTCTACCAGTGTTTTGTGCTTGGCATCTCTTGGGCCTTGGGTCTAGATTAGACTCAGGAGGAATAATGTAATACGCATTACGTGAATTGTTTGTTGGCCCTGCTGCCACTCGTGGACATTCGTCTACAGCAGTGGCTCCCAGCATGCAGTGCGCGTGCCCATAGGGGCATGAGGGTGGTGGTGGTCTCCAGGGCACGTGATGGTGCTGGTCGCGTGAGGTCACGCAATATTACCGAGTTGCATTTGAATTATTTGAGCTAATTGTTATTAAGTTGTTACGTGCTAGCTAAATATCATGGGTGTTGTATACGTGCAATTGGAATAAAATGTAAATGTTCAATTACAGTACTATTATCTTTAATTACTTTCGGTTTAGCTCAATGGTAGAGCGTGTGATTCTCTATCGGAAAGTTGCTAATTCAAAATCCTGGCTGGCAGTTGACTCGGCCCATCATCCCTCTGTGGGCATATAAAATTGATACAATTTAGTGAAGAAGTAAACAATTCGGTTGTCCAAGCGTTTAGACAGACAGTTAATTGGGTTTTTTTTATGGGATAGACCACAAGCAGCAGTTTGGTAACCACTGCTTGACAACATAAACCCGCTCACAGATGTTGATGATTTTACACCGCATGAGAACCCCCTCGCCTCTAAATGGCATGACTTTCCATCGTTAGCAGAGCAGCCGATTACTCTTGGTTTGCCCACCATGGGACTTGGAGTACGCAGCAATGAGGAGCCGCATTATTTTGCGTGAGACTTTCGCTACTGTTCATTTTCTGATGTGATTTTACCGTACTCTTAGTTTTTTCGGTAAAGTCACGTAGGTAAAAAAATGAAATTAAAATAAAAAAAAATACAATAATAATAAATCACGACGTTTCGGAGGCAACACAAGTCTCCGTCATCAGGTGGGACCGTCACAGCCAGATTTGCTGTATCGTCACAGCCAGATTTGCTGTATCGTCACAGCCAGATTTGCTGTATCGATACAGAAAATCTGGCTGTGACGGTCCCACCTGATGACGGAGACTTGTGTTGCCTCCGAAACGTCGTGATTTATTATTATTTTATTTTTTTTAATTTTAATTTAAAAAATTTACCTACGTGACTTTACCGAAAAAACTAAGAGTATGAATCCTTGCAGTCACAAAAGCTTCAAATCTGTGATTTTACCGGCCACGGCAAACATCAGTAACCAAGTGACATCTGGATCATTCCCATGTCCGCCCTTCACCAACCCTCACTGACCAGCGTGGTGAAGTTTGGTCAAACACCTCCCATGACTGACCCGACATGGGGGAGGCCTTCATTAAGCAATGGCTTTACAAAGGGCTGCAATGTAAATGCCGCGAATTGACAAGGGTGAATTACAAGTTATGTTTGCCTCGTGTCCACGTGACGGCGAGGATACGCAGACAGAGGAGAGAATCAGGTGAGGTGTGAATTAAAGTTTGGAGCCAACGCCACCACGCACTGCAAGCTACAACACCACACGTGACAGCCGGAAGTCTATGATTCTAGCAAATTTAAAGTATTGTGGTGTTTGTACAGGTTCCACAAATTGAGTGGTCATGCGATTGAATTGAGAGTGGGCTGCCAATGCATTTTGTGTCAGTGGCTGCACTGTTGCTCTTGTGTTTTTTTCCTATCGGTGTGTCCAATACTTGTGGCACAACTGCCCCATGAAGCTGCACCCCTAGGGTAGTCCTGAAATAGAACTACAGTGATACCTCGGTTCACGAACGCTTCTGTTCACGAACAACTCGGTTCACGAACAGAAAAGTTCATAAAAATATGCTCCGGTTCACGAACTCCGCTTCGGTTCACGAACAGGAGCCGCGGCCATTTTAATGCTATTTCCAGGCTGTCACATCGTCGTGACTTCCTGTAGGAAGATCGTGGAGAGAAGAAGAGACACAGAAAGAAGTAATGTGAGTACTGTGAAGACACTTTCAGTGACTTTTTGCTTTTTGGTGTGCTTTTTAGCACATACAGTACTGTACTGTACTACTGTACTGTACAATACTGTACTTACTGTATTGTACAGTTCACCCGTTTGAGTGCTTACTGAAGTCATCTCAAGCAAGGTTAGTGTACTCTCTTTATACATTACTATACTGTACAGTACTAATGTGTATTGTAATTTGTTTCATATTTTTGTGCTTCAAAAACCAAAAAAAGGTCAGAACGGATTAACCGGATTTACATTGAACCCTATGGGAAAATGTGCCTCGGTTCACGACCAATTCGGTTCACGACCAATTCGGTTCGCGACCAGAGTCAGTTCACGAATTAAGTTCGTGAACCGAGGTATCACTGTATTCTTAATGTAAAAATCGAGGCTCCTGTCGGAGCCACGGTGCTCTATGGAATGCTCGGATAAAATCGCATCACCTTCGGAATTGAACAGATGTTTTTGTGATGCTGCGTTGGCAGTGGTGCACAAGCGCGAATAACAAAAACGCAACAACAAAAAAATCAAGGTGAAGTTTCGACCAATGGTTGTTTTTCATAGAGTGCGCCCCCTTAGCATGCATAAGAGGTCACTGGAACAGATTTCAGGTGCGGTCCTGTGGTACCCAGTAAATATGGAACTGTGGGCCAACTTTTCGGCCAATATTTCCAACCAGCAATTGGAATAAAACTGGAACTACAAGTGACAAATGTCTTGAAATATCTTTCCCGCACCTTCAAATTCGCGTGGTTGGCTATGTACGGTGTGAAAAAAGTTCCAACCTACATACATACAAATTTTATCTATTGGACATACCCAACAATTGTATCCTAAATCTATGTGCGATAACACAAGGTCACGAGGTGCGTTAATAACACCTAGGAACACCCAAAGAGATATGAATACATTTTCATAAAAACCTCTCAGCGAGCTCACGGGAACGTTTGCCTCATACAATTTCTTGCTTATACCCTCTAAGCATTCCTATTGTTATTGACGCTGTTCTTAATGAAAATGTATTATTTCTTTTTTTTTAAGTTGAGCTGTGAGTGTTCAATATATTGATATTTTTAATCCTTTCTAAATCCCATACATCATTATTGCTGGTCCCTTCGATTACCAAAACAATATATAATTTGATGCCAGATTATTTAATACAATCCACAGCCAGAGCATCACTCAGATGGGTCTGTTGTGAATTTTAACAGCTTATCTTGTTAAGACGCTACATGAGGCCACAAAGCAAAGATTAGTAGCTGGATTAAGCGACTGCAGCATTACGATTGCATTAACTAATGTTCCATGTGGAGGATCAGGAAAACTCAAGAATTAGATGGCTCTGGTTCCTTTTTTTTATCACCGTCAGATTTTGTGAGAACATTATCTGATAGGAACACATTTGCTTGTTCTGCCTATTCAATGCAGTCCATTTCAAAAGGATTGTAAAATACATTCGTACAAGTTTAATGAGTTTCGCAATCCGATTACGTCTCCTGTAATGATGTCTCCTGGATGGCCATCTTTAGCCCTGATAAAATATACAGCTTAAATTCTGGTCCCTAACTTTCCTGATTTTCACTTCAACATTTTTTATTGTCTACCGCGGATTTTTTTCCCTTTCAAATAAGGAATGCGAGTATTTGAAATTTTAATCAAAGAGACAAGTTCACTACGTATTCAGTTTTTTTTTTCCCTCCCAAAATTTGATAAACAAGAGTTAACAAAAACCTCAATCTCTAAATAAAGCATGGTGGGATGTATTTAAGAGGGCAGGCGGTGTAAGGAAAAGTGTTTATAAAAGCTGATATCAGATGGATTCTTGCCTCGGAGCTGTCTTACAGGCTTCACGTAACCATGGTGACAGCGGGTTAAATATGATTCCAGTTTATATCCATCACAGCCTGGAGAGGGGCGTGCTTTAGCAAGCGAATTGAGTCTCCGCGCCACCGCTAGCAAATCCCGATTTCCCAACCTCATTAACTTTTTATCTCTGGCATTTCTCTGTAAATACCTTAATAGAAAAGTTAGAGCTCTCTGCAGTCTGCACTCCGCCCCCACCTACCCCCCAAGTGTCAAGGTGCAATGATGCTGGGCTTTTGCCATTTTATCCACTGTTGCTGTGGGCTGATGAGATCGGCATTGCGGGCTTTCGTGACAAAATTACCTCTTAAAACATTTGGTTGCTCCACAACTATTTAATTACCAATTAGCGGATGTTTCACTCTCGCGTGTGTAGTTGTTCTGCTTGGGCTGTAATTAGCTCCGCGATGTGTTTTACAGCATGTTGTACCCCATGTCCTTGGACATCAATGCGTGCAATACACGCAGAACAACCATGTGGAACAGCAATGTACATGTAGAGCAACGTGCGATACACGCGGACCAACCATGTGGAACAACAATGCGTGGAACAACGTGCAACACACGCAGAACAACCATGTGGAACAACCATGTACATGTAGAACAACGTGCAATACACGCGGAGCAACCATGTGGAACAACGTGCGATACACGTGGAACAACCATGTGGAACAACCATGTACATGTGGAACAACCATGTGGAACAACCATGTACATGTAGAATAACGTGCAATACACGTGGAACAACCATGTAGAACAATCATGTACATGTGGAACAACGTGCAATACACGTGGAACAGCCATGTGGAACAACCATGTACATGTAGAACAACAATGTACATGTGGAACAACCATGTGGAACAAACATGTACATGTGGAACAACGTGCAATACACGTGGAACAGCCATGTGGAACAACCATGTACATGTAGAACAACAATGTACATGTGGAACAACCATGTAGAACAACCATGTACATGTGGAACAACGTGCAATACACGTGGAACAGCCATGTGGAACATCCATGTACATGTAGAACAACAATGTACATGTGGAACAACCATGTGGAACAAACATGTACATGTGGAACAACGTGCAATACACGTGGAACAGCCATGTGGAACAACCATGTACATGTAGAACAACAATGTACATGTGGAACAGCCATGTGGAACAACCATGTACATGTAGAACAACCATGTACATGTGGAACAACGTGCAATACACGTGGAACAGCCATGTGGAACAACCATGTACATGTAGAACAACAATGTACATGTGGAACAGCCATGTGGAACAACCATGTACATGTAGAACAACCATGTACATGTGGAACAACGTGCAATACACGTGGAACAGCCATGTGGAACAACCATGTACATGTAGAACAACAATGTACATGTGGAACAACCATGTGGAACAAACATGTACATGTGGAACAACGTGCAATACACGTGGAACAGCCATGTGGAACAACCATGTACATGTAGAACAACAATGTACATGTGGAACAACCATGTGGAACAACCATGTACATGTAGAACAACCATGTACATGTGGAACAACGTGCGACACATGCAGAACAACCATATGGAACAAACATGTGGAACAAGAATGTACATGTGGAACAACCATGTGGAACAACCATGTACATGTAGAACAACCATGTACATGTGGAACAACGTGCGACACATGCAGAACAACCATATGGAACAAACATGTGGAACAACAATGTACATGTGGAACAACCATGTGGAACAAACATGTACATGTGGAACAACGTGCGATACACGTGGAACAACCATGTAGAAGAACGTGTGAAACACGTGGAACAATCAGCTAAACAGCACAGCCGTGAAAAAATGCGACGCAGTAGTGTTTGGCCATACTTGTTCATCCAGGCTCGAGGTAGAGAAGTTGTTCCATTGGCACTGTCACCCGCCAACATCTGGGGTTTTTTTCCTGAGCTTCAAGTATAGTGCATTGTATTTCTGCTGTTCGCCTTTTGGCGTCCTCTGGTCTAACATTGTTTGAGACTAAGCCCTAAAGACCAATCAGTTTCAAAGACAATGCATTTATAACCAGAGCGTGTTTTTGTTTGCATGTTCACCACAAGTATGTGTGGTTAATGCAAAGGTTTATTTTTGGTGTTTGAACATCTTAGCACCTGTTTTATTGCCAGCCCGAATAACACCTATTCTTATATAATCCATAATAGAGGTTTTTTTTGGGTTAGATCGCGTAAATATATAAATGTGTCATTAAAACTCGCCACCACCCGACACAGCCAACTTGTAAGGGTTGTCACGTAAACAGAACGTGGCCAATTTGCCACTAGCCACGATTTGGCATGTTCTGTTTTCGTGACAACCCTTACTAGTTGTATGTATCAGGTGGTGGCGGGTTTTACGACAAATTTATATATTTACGCGATCTAACCCTAAAAACGTATATTATGGATGATATTGGTCGCGAAAGCCTACGTGTTAAACTGACCTATTCTTATACTTTGCTACTGCCAAGAAATGCCCCACGTTGTTTCATTGTACACTGTTACTGCAGGACAACAACGGTGCATTTTTGTAGCACAGACATAATATTACGCGCCTCTGTTAACTAGCTCGCTACAATGCAGTCCCTCGTGAAAATGAGACTATCCTGGTCTCTTGAATTCTAACCTGCTTAAACATAATCTTCAACTTTAATGCACTAACAGTCTATGTAATCCAAACCCCGGCAAACAACCTGCTCCCCCCCCCCCCCTCTCTACGACGCTGCCGCTGCTAAACCTGTCGTGCGGGCTGAAAGGAATGAGATTCAAATTATATTGTCGCAAAATTTCACATGAATGTAATTTATTATCCGATGCCTCGTGCAGTCCATTGCCAAGAACACCCTTTTAACAAAACAAAAAAAACCCCGTGCACAACACGTTGAGCACAATTGATGACACTCCGCAGTTTTCTTTGATAAAATCCATTGGTCCGCTGCCAGCGACATTTGTTAGTGTTGCGTCCCACATACTGATGCCCGAGACAGATTCACGGCAGCAAACAGCGCACGGCCCGATCGGCTGTCCGTTACGTTTATGCGTTTCACACTGCCGACAGCGAACACCCCGGGGCTGCGCGTGGCCGTAGGAAGATGCTGTAAATTAACCTGCTACCATCAGAACATATCTCTACACCCACTCACCTGATGCTCCCCCCCCCCCTCTTATCACCGCCCCCGGACTTCTCACTGCCACAATACAGCTCGGCGCGTCTGCGATGAAATACACGAAACGAGGATAGGGGAGGAGGAGGAGTGGGGGCGGTTGTTTAATATTCTCCGCTGTAGAAATGAAACTTTACAAAAAGCGTTGGAAGCACTATCGGACATGGGCAATGAGCTGGGAAGTTTTATTCTTGTGGAAGGTAAGCATCCTTCACGAGCGCATTCCGCAATATAACACTTGTACACTTGGGAGATTTCATATTTTCGCAACGCACCACCGTGCACTGCTCACTCGCCAGATAAAAACAACATTCACGGATGGCCCACATTTGATCGCTTTTGGTATCACCTCTTACTTTTCTGCACAACAAACAGACAACATCAAGTTGGAAATAACCCCACCCCACACATCCCCGAATTGATGTTTCTTCCATCGTGAAAGATGTCCAGGTGCGTTCCCTCCTGCCGCGTGCGCAAAGGACAGGGCCGTGGCACGCTCTCGCCAATTTGTCGGCACGCCAGTGAGTGACGATTGCCCCTCGAATCATCGAGGGGCAGTTGTGTAGCGATGAGTGAGTCACTGAACGTGGCCAAGATTTTGGAGTTTTCGCGGCCACGACACCCGGACTTATATCGATGTGCTTGCTTCTCGTAAGGTCATCATCGCATCTCTCTGGTGCAAGACTTTTGCTTTTGACTCAGTAGGTCGGGGCCGAGTGAACTGTAAACTTCTCCATGTGCTGCCCCCCCCCCCCCACTTAGAGCACGACACAAGAGAGCAACACACACAGATCTCTTCAGTAGCAATTAATGGAACATCGCTGGTGTTAGCAAATCGTTTCACGTGACAAAACCTCCCGATTTAAATTATGAGCTACAAGAGGTAACAAGTACATGAGATGTGTAGTTTATCGAAGTCTTACAATGTCATCCGGGTCCTGAAGTACAGACAAAGGCCCCCGTATAGCCTGTAACAGACTGCTGGGGCGAGGTCTGCACAACACACGAGGGGGTGGGTGGCCAGGACTGCGCCCGGCCGCCTTTGTCTCCCCAGTGTAGATGTCTACACACCGCACTAGGTACTAATTTGAGGCTGAGTCGACCTAAGGGAGGTCCAGGACCGGTTCAGATATTCGTCACTGGTTGTTGGCCGTGAGCAGGAATGGAACTCGGGTCGCCGGGTTTATAGAACAGTGCGTTAGCCACGACACTGCCAATCACCACTATGCCATCACTACAAACAACAAAGATACCCCGTATAGCCTGAACAGGAAAACGAATAATCTATTTCACCTCATTGTACAGTCCAGTTAGAACTAATGGGGGTACCTAAGGAATAAATTGTGACTGCTTTTAGAAAAATACTCGGAATTATCCATAGAGTGGTTGTAATTTGATAACAAAGGAGACCAATTTCTAGAGATAATACAGCAGCTCTGAAACAGCGTAAATAACCCGCCGGAAAGAGTGGTAAATGAGCTGGGGGGGAAACCAAGGAAGAAAAGTAATGCACGCGCACGGATTCCATAACGCTTTTCACCATGCATGTCTCCTCGTAAGCTTTAATTTAGCGATAATAATGTTACATTCTGCACCGCACAACGGCCAAATTGGGAAAAAGGGACTGACTCTTCGATCAAACTGCCTGGTTTTCTAAAGGGTAAGTCCCCTGAAAGCAACAGGCTTTTATGCAAAAAAATTGCATTTGTATTGAATCATCTCGATCCCATGTTGCAGACGGGAGAACGATGGAGCCGATGCATTAACGCTTCGAACATTTTCGCTTGTAAAGCGGTCGACTGAGAACAGAAAGCTTGGGCAGAGCACCGAGGAAAAGCAGAGGAAGAGATGGCGAAGATGTAAACTTCAGCAGGGAAATGGCCTGTGAAATTAACTTGTAATCCAAGTGTGTGGTGGGGGGACTTTGTGTAAATAAAGCCGTGTTCAGTGCTCCGGTCACTGCCCCAGGAGCAGGCTATCTTTTACGCAGTGATTCTGTCAGAAGGCCATAACTCACCCATGATAAGTGATCCAAACACTTCAATTACTGTAATTGCGTGATAAATCTTAGGATGGCGCAGCACCAATAAAAAAAGTGCACAACACTTAATAAAAAGTAGTATTTTACTCGTTTCTTTTAATTAACCGCAACCCTTACAAATTGCATGTTTGTGCAGCTCATTAACTTATTTAAATATGTAATAACCCACGGCACTGTCGCCTCTAATACCCCCCCCCCCCCAACAATAACAGATATAATAAACACACATCGATTGGCGTGAACACAGGAGTGCAATTTTTACATGAGCTTGATTTCAATGACCTCGTGACCCTAGCCTGCAATCGTCACGCAGAGTTCACCTCATTAATATTAACCGGCGGCCACGCCTCACAATCAAAGGACCACTTGACCCCTCCCCCCTGCCCCCCCCCCCCTCCTGCACCCACCACCATTCCTCTGTTTGAAATCTATTTCCTCGTGCTCGCATTCTTAAATTATTGGTGAAGGGGCTTTGACTTAAAATGTAGCATGCCCGATGTATTGAATACACATCACTGTGAATGAGCGAACCAATTCCAGAAATCATTTGTCATTCTAAATAAGTAAATAAATATATAAGTTGAACCATTTCGCCCCCCCCCCCTTTTAGCATCCCCACGTGAACAAATGAAACGGAGATAATCTGTCTCCCTAATAGCAATGGATATCTGGCAATCGTGGAAAGAAGGTCATTGGTGGCTGGGGTCTGACACTGTCCACAGCCTAAATCCGGTAATCTAAAATCTGTAATATATCACCGCTGCGATTCTGGAGAGAATAAGTAAATAAATATATCGAGGCTTCGAATTAAAAGGCAAACCGTGAGCGATTGGCTCCAGCGTTTTTACAACTGCATTACCAAATATAAATGATGCACACTTCAATGCACTTAACGTGTAACTTGTGTTTTTTGAATTTGTTTTCTCCCCGTGAGCGCCTCCGTAGATGAATGTCGGTGTCGATGCAAGTTGTCTTGTTGGCTAGCAGCTGGATTGGCTCCAGCAGAGCAGCAGCAGCCGATACATTTTGTGGGAAGACAATATTTCTTTTTTTAGCAAGACCACCTTACAAATCTGTTTTGGTCAGACAATGCCAATGATGTTCCCTTTAACTCGAACATTATGGGTGTGAGACTATTCTCTTTGGTACACGGACGATCCCGTTTGCTCGTGGAAGGAGAGCTTAACAATGCTCGGCTGCCTAATGCTCATGAATCGAATGTAAATAGTTCCATTAAGTTTTGCGATGTTTGCGTAATCAAAATCTCTAAGCGTGATTTGTATTATTATTCACCGTTGTCTAAAGGCGTGCTGTATCCATAAATAATACATCACTGGCTCTAAACTTGGAGTGTTTTTTATTTAGATATTGCGAAATGCCCTTTATTTATAACAGTTGGAAAATAATCCTCACCAGCCTTGATCTATCCACTGCTGGATCAGCGTCTCCCCAAGCTATTGCCCTCTCTCACAATTGTTCAATGTGACAATCTACCAAAGACAAAGGTCCCCCACGTAGCTTTCAACAGACTGTTGGAGCAAGTGCTGTTAGCGAGCCCGCAATCGAACCTAGGTGGCCGGTTTCGTACCGCTGCGCACTAAACCGCTGCACTGCCGCCCCCTCACCTAGCACTTGCGCACGAGGTTAAAGAAAATGAATAAATATTTGTCAAATGTCTTTTCATGATTACATTAAGAGAGATAGATGTCATTGTCGGTACGTGTACACGCACTTCGACAAAAAAGCGACGATGACCAAGCGATGGCATAATTTATGGAACATCTACTTGCGATCCCAGCAACCGATATATGATTCAAACGATCAGCTGTTGGTCCACTGGGTTTTGTACCTCGCCTGGGGCACCCCGAGGGTTGTGGCGAGGTCAGCATCCGAACGGAGGCAATCAAAGGTGTTTGAGGGTGTGTCATTGCCCGAAGCGCCACCCTTTGCGATGTGTCGGCCCTCATAGAGGTGCTCACAAATCGAGCAGAGCGCTGTGGACTTCATGAATAAATATTATGTTTAAAAAAAAAACATCACACCTTTTAGAAAAGTAATGAAAACAAAGTAATTCAACATCTGAAAAAAATGTGTGAATCATCCTTTTTAGTATTTTTTGTCTGCTGCGAGACAGAGTAAAGTGGAAACAAATGACGAAAAATGCAGTGGACACCTGCAGGCTCTCTGCCCATGGACTGTGATGATGATGATGATGTGTCTGCTACAACAATGGCAGGTCGTTTAGCTCAAACTCCCTCTAGGCTCACCGATCTTTGACATTTATTGTCATGTCATCACGAACTTCCTTCATCAAGTTTCCACCTCTGAGAATGTGCCTCTGAGATTGATCTTTCTAACTGCCGGAATCATAACCATCTAAAAGCAGCGTACATATAAAAAAAGAATAATGTGGACTCATAAGGCAACATTTCATACAAAACAGTCTCAAGGCGCCAATATGTTGGTAACTAACGACATGTTGGGAACTGATGTGCTAGTCACGTGGGAAATAACAAAAAAGCATATTCAAACAAAATTTCTAATTGGTGAGTGTGGCTTCAATTCAAAAGTGTATTCCACAGTGGGTTATGCATAGACGCCAAGTATCTATAGCGTGCAGTGTTTTTTGTTGTTGTCAGATGTTGTATAACTTATTGCAGACAGTTAATTTGACTTTACCGAAAGAACCAAGAAGATGAATCCCTGCAGTCACGAAAGCTTAAAATCGAAATTTAATTTGACACTATTACACAGTAGCGTATCATATGGGTCTTTCGGTAAAGCCACGTAGATAGAATAAAATATCACGACGTTTCGATCGCAACACAAGCAGTCGTCTTCAGGTGAGAGAGCAGCATGCGTACTTTTATGGACTTTTTTATTATTCTTCTAATTGCTGCCATTCCGCGGATGACATTTGAAGAGCTACGCTGTCCTTTTCTCCCCCATAGTGTGAGTCATCTATGCTCAAGAATGTGCATTATGACCTCCCATTGTGTGTGTTTGTGCACCGCATAGTGTGTGTGGGTCTCCTGTTCACGTATCCATCCTCATCCCCAGTCCATGCGTTTTGCACCACTCGTATAGTTCAAGGTTGTCACTAAGGCATTATGTTTCACAGACGGGTATAGCCTTCCAGTAAGGGGCGATAGGGAACAATGTTGATTTCAGATTTAGCAAAGTAATTTATAGGTTATATTTCAAATGAGCAAATTTGAATCATGATGCTCGCATACATTGCCTACCATTGTTCTAATGCGGTTACAAGATCTTTAACGTACAATGCAAAGCAGACGGTGAATATTTTATTATTAACGCACCCACAGAATTAACCAAGACAGCCTCTGGGCTCAAACCGCGAACCTTTTGCAACAAGCAGCAAAGCCGCTTCCGCTTGGCCATGTCGGCACCAGAGATCCTTTTAAATTATTGGTTTGTGTGAACTGTCTTGCTTTCAGAAAGCACTCTCTGTCAGGCCAACGCATGTTTCAGCTCTGCTCAGCCATAGTTTTTTTTTGTACTCTATAAGTCTTCCACTGTCGACGATACGCAATGACATTTCAGTACCACAATTTGTTTATGGGTTTGTGCCGTGGCCTAATGTCCGCTGGGGAAAGGGTTGAGCAGTCAAGTGTGCCGCACAGTGATACACATCACAGCCTGACTGAGTTGCCGTAAGCCCTAAGTGGGGCTCCGATCGAATCCAGGGTCCCACAGTTGGCCGTGAATATCACGAGGAAATGGGAAGGTCTCGCCCATCGGCCTCCTGAGCGTCTTGGCAGCTTGTGGATGACACAAAACGCTCAATGTTATTTTTGCATGGTGGTCGTGACGGTGGCTGAGTGCGACGCAGGCAAATGCTGTTGCCGGCAAGAAAACTGCCAAATCACGCGCTGCAGAGTGAACGACTGCGGCGGTGTGAGCGTTGTGTCTCTCGGTCTTGACGTGACAAGGTCACAATTGAAAATGCGTAACCTTATCAACGGCCTCTCCTATTTGCCCATCAACTTAACGATAATTTTGGAATGGCGATTGTTGTTGTTATTGTCTGACTTGGAGGACAAAATCAGCCCATTTTGCCCGGCTGACTCTGTTTCCAGGTCATAATTCGCCAATAATAATAATAATAATATAATTCACCAACATTGAAATTGCTTCCAGAAATTGTGCAGGACACCTTTATTTCAGGCATGACAGATATTTTAAAGTGCAATGTTATCGGTTACCAGCAAAAAAAAAAAAGTGTGTAATTGCAAATTGCTTATATAACTGTAATGGGGAATGAACAGATGCTCATTTTAATGCACAAGCTCAGCATAACTCTTATTTATGTGAGTGAGCAAGTGAGTGGCTGTTTGTGTGTGGTGGTAGTGGGGAGCGGGATTATCGCATTTCGCTCTCTGTGCTTTGAACCCGGATGCCCGAGTTCGATTCCTGCTCACGGCCAACACCAGTGATGATTATCTGAATGGGTCCCGAGCCTCCCCTAGGTCGACTCAGCCCCAAATGAGTACCTGGTATGGTGTGTAAACATCGCCACTATGGAAATAAAGGCGGCAGGGCGTGGTGCTGGCCACCCACCACTTCGTGTGCCGTGCTGGCCTTCATAGGTGTTCGCTAACAGCACTGGCCCCAACAGTCTGTTAAGGCTATACAGGGGGTCTTTGTCTTCATGTGTGAAGAGATGCATATTCTATGCGAAAGGTTCACTTTTATTCCCTCCATGATTCCCGCTTGGTAGGGCTGGACAAAAGGGTTTAACACAATCGTCTTATCGTCATTACAAGAAAAGTTAAGCGTATGCTCATTAAATGGGCCTTTAACCTTACACATTTGTGTTTAACTGCCATGCATGGAGCAATAAATACATGTACAAATATACTTGATTTATCCCGTTTCACCAATTATCATTTTTTTATTTACTTGGAAAAGCCACGATGTTTATGTGGACCAGACATTGCAACCAATTAAGCTAAATTTTATTTCCATTTTTCAAGGGCTTTTTCTCCCCACTGCAGTTGACTTAATTTGTTTGGGAGAACCAATGCCGTTGGGTAACATTTTGCATGCAGCTGCGCGTTCATTCCTCTACATTTCACCTTGAGTTTTAGTCGAGAGTGAAACGGACGCTAATTGGCAGACTTAGGCTGTGCTTGGCAGTCACCACAGACGTGCGAAATTCAGCTTCAGGCTATTAAGCAACAGCCAAAAAAAACCTTTCAATTAATTAAATCCTCTCTTCATTTGCATGTTGTCTGGGAGAAAAAAAAATCACCCCATTGATCGTACCAGTGTGATTAGAGGAGGACAGTTTATTAAATATTGCGCACCGTCATGTCGGTGGCTCAGTGGTAGGAACGAGTGGCTCACAAATTGGAAGATTGCAAGCTCATATCCTGTTTGAGAGTTGACTTGGCTCATCATCCCTCTGTGGTCGATTAAATGATGACACACTGAACAGGAAAGCCAACATTGGTTGGTCTACGGATAGATTCGGCACCGTCATTGGCATGTAAACATGCAACCACTGGCTCGGTGCCTTAACGAGGAGAGGAGCACTGCCTTTATTGCTCACATAAGCGGGAAGTCACTTTGACTTTTGTGTGTTTCAGCGCTCTTTTGTGATAAAAAATAAAACTCTCATTGCATTTTCGGCCCAGTCTCTCCACGAAAAGTCTCGAAATGCGTTCAGATCCAGCGCGTGTTGTTTTTTTTCTTCCCCAAGCGGCACTCTGGCGAGGAATTGTACTTCGGGGATCATTATATTTATAGGGGCTGTCAAGCCTCGTGGGAGTTTAATGCCCCGCCCGTATAGATTCAGGGGAGGCGGGTGGGCGTCGAAAGCTCGTAGACTCTCCTCCCCCGCGCTCGGCCTGAACCTGCCCGGCACTCGGGGGTGGAGCTGTCTGGCATCGAAGCAGCGCACACAACGACTTCTCAGTGGCGTCGTGAAGAGCCGGCGCTCGCTGGCACGTGCTAAGTGCACTGGAAAATGCACCAGGGAGAAAGGAGCCGACGTTATTTTCCATGCGGCCGAGCATCGATGCGTCGGCCCTCTGCACACAATCATTCGGGCCGCTTCTCTTTCACAATATTGGACATCGGTTGATTGATTTATTTGTAAACACGTCTATTTACCTTCTCTCCCCTCTCCTCCTCCCGTCGTTGCACCATCACTTTTGCTCGCCCTCTGCTCGTCCTGTACTGCAACAGGTCATCGTCGCCTGTTGACCCAGGGTCGCCGTTGTGAAAGAAACGCGATGTCTCGATGAAATCATCAACTACTCCTACTACTACCTCTCTGGTAGGGATGCTGACATGATCGTAACCGGGCATCAAACTGAACTTGAAGTACAGAAGTCGCCGGTTCGATCGCCCCCCCTGCATAACGGCTGAAACAATGGGGCAGCTTTCTTAAAACCTCTCGCCTCTCTCCACCCAGAAGTGTAAATAATGATCACAACCGCAGTTAGTCGATCAGCAGCAGATCGTGTGTGGTGGTGGTGGGGTGGGGGGTAAAACGTGGGTACTCCCACTGCCTCTTGAGATATTTGGGCAGCTTGGAGGAGTAGACAAAAACACCCTCTCCAGAGGTTCTCAGATTGTCGCCTTTATTGGAGGCCCTTTGGCCAGCAGCTTCCGCCTCTCCCTTAAAACCCATCTCGTCTCCCCAGCCCCTCTTGTTGCTACTCCATGCCCCAGCCTTCCCAGCTACGACCAGGCTTAACCCCCAACCCCTATCATATGAATGTTGAACCTCTTATGCACCGTACATAACCAACGGTCCTAATCGGAGGTGCTTCCCCGTACCCCCTAAGCACCCCGACAACAACCCCTCCCTAACCACTCGCGCCTGTTCTCCTGTCGTCATAACTACACCGCCGCTTTGAATAGCAACCCCCCCCCCCCTTCTTATTTCAACCGCTACCATCTTATGTACAGTTGTGTACTTGTTGTCAAGCGGCTTGGAATAAGGTGCTGTTATATACAAAATAGATGTATACGATAGATAAAAAAACGACAGAGTTGCGCCTTTACCTTTGACTTCTACCGTTCTTATTTACGACTGCTTACTTGTCTATAATACATTCCCATTGGCAATCCCTTCGCTCGAAGTTGCTCAATTCTTCCACCATTAAATTCGTATCGGCCCTTCGTCAGTCCACAACGCGCAGAGTCGTAGGCGTCGCTCGAACCGATGTGGACGAGCGAAGAGGACCACCCTGGACCGGGTGCAGACATCACTCGCCAACTGATCTTGGCCTCGGCCAGGAATCGAACGCAGGTTCTCCGTGTTGTGCAGAGCCCTTTTGGCTGTCCATCAAAATCGATGATGTCCGTTGCTCCTCTTGTGGATGGGGGGGGGGGTCAGAGCTGTTGGCGCTCGTGCCACTTCGTGTGGCTGTGGAGGCCGACGCGAGAGCCGCACACTCTGCTGCAGACGGGGCACGCGGTGTGTGTTAGGTGTCGGATGGCGTTATCCCAGCTGCGCGCTGGTGTCTCTGCGTGCGTCTCTCGCATCTCCTCTGTGAGATGGTGTCTACAAGAGGTCATCATTTCACAGGGTGGTGTGTGATAGCCAAGCGGTGGCACGCTCGCCGCTCGTTGCAGAGGTGCACGGTTCGAATTCGGTGGTCAGCCCTGGCTCAGTACTTCTGGTTCAATAAAGAGGCAATTTCCCATGTTCTGCTTCACAGACTACCATTGGGATTATACAAAGCAGCGATCGTCGCCCGCTACTGACAGATAAATACCCCAGTCTACTTGAGTTCTTACCTGGTTAAACAAAATAAACTTGAAACTTATTTTGTAATTTGATAATCGCCAACTGTTGAATACACGCACATTTATGCACAAAGGAATTGCATGGCTATTTTATTTTTAAGTTTAATTTATTGCAAAAAGGTTGTGCCAAAGCGTGTTTTCACACGCGGTGTCTCAAACGTAACCTTGCCCAGAGTGGAGGTGGGATCTTGCCGACTAAAGCAGCCAGATGCATGATTATTATGTAGCCTAGCTAATGAGCAGATGCATTTTGAATGGCCAATGTGGCGTTCAGGTATCTTAAGCTATGTGGAAAACATGCCTGAAATAGAGTACGCAAAGAAAGACCACACAGACCCTGGCTACAGTTCAGAAAAGCCACTGCATTTGGGATGCTGTAATTGTAATATGTAATTGCATAACCCGTGTCTTTTTAGAGTTTTGTCTTAAAATTAAGAATAAACTTTTGCTCATGTAACAAGACTTTTTTGTATTTTGTTTTTAATTGGGGGTAGTAGTAGTATTCTTGATAGTTTTAGTTATAGCGTGCTGCAAACCCGTATTGCAATACCTGTTATGCTGGCCGTATTAATCACGAGTAAGGCTTTATGCTGCTGTAATAGATGCTGGCATTGAGCCAATAGCTTAGCTGTCAGGCCACAACCATTGTAATGTATTGCGGTAAAGCAATTGAAGGCTTGGCTCATCATAATCCTCTTCATTATGCATAGAAAATGCAGTTAGGCCAACCCTCCACATTTTTTTCCTGACATATATTTGCAAAACATTTTAATTATTCATTTGTGTCGTATGGTTCCCTGGCAGAAATTAATGTTCTACAATGTTATTCAGCGAATTAATTTTTTTTATTGTGTTGTGTTTGTAAATATGATGCATAAACCAGATATTTGAAAAGTCAACCGGAATAAGGAACACATTATCAAGAATACATTGGAGTTTAAATTGACAATAACACGGCATGTTTATGTATTTTCCAATTTTATTTCAGACCGTCATGCATTCCTATTTATACCATTACAATAATTTATGGAGTTAATTAATATTCGACTAATCTATGAGATTATTAACTTTTTTAATGAAATGTGGGACCTGCAACCCACAATTTACGAAGGACAGCGGTTATTTTAGTAATTTTGGAGAGAATAAAATATTGGAAAATAATTAGCTTGTTATCGATCGGTATAATATACAGGATGCTTAAAAAAATGTTAACACTTACATGGGACTATTGTTTTTAACGAAAAGAGAACGGATAATACGCTGTAACGTGATGACAAATTCATGTTAATAGCTTCAAAAAGTCTAAGAGTCTCCACTTGTTCGCCATAATTGTCAACACATGCCTGGAATTCATATTCTTAGGTTTTTTCGGTAAAGTCACAGCACGATAGCTTGATACAGCTATCGTGCTGTGACGGCCCCACCTGAAGACGGAAGCTTGTGTTGCCTCCGAAACGTCGTGATTTTTATTTTATTTTTATTTTACTTTTATTAATTTTAATTTTTTACCTACGTGACTTTACCGAAAAAACCTAAGAATATGAATCCTTGCAGTCACGAAAGCTTCAAATCTAGAATACATTCTTAATTTTGAGCTTTCGTGACTGCAGGAATTATGCTTTGGTTCTTTCGGTTAAGTCACGTCTAAAAATAAAATAATAAATTAAAATAATAGCGACGTTTCGATTGCAACACAAGCAATCATCATCAGGCATAAAAGAAATAACAATAAAAATCTAACTAGAAAACTATAGACAGACATAAGCAGACAGACATCACAAGGACACACAGAGAGAGGACACATATCGGCACAGAGAGAGGGGTCGTTTCTGTGACGGTCCCTTAAATATAGAGAGGGGGGGCGGGGACGGAGAGAGGGAGGGGGCAGAGAAAATTAGCATATCAATGAGTGTACGGCAACGTGTTGCTGCTGCGCAAGTAAGATGACGACGTGGCACGGCACACAAGCTTGAATACATGCCTGGAATCTTCCCCATGTGGTCTTCAGAGCTCGGAGGCATATTTCCTATGGTATTGTTGCATATTGTCAGAAGTGTTAGCATTTTTTTAGCACCCAGTAGTATACAAGGGCTTGCTGATGTCATAGGGTGTTGAATATTCCCTTTGTAGTAATTGGCACGGGTCTGAGTAGTTGTTACATCATAGGTAGTGGGTGGTGGTGACGGCAGCTGGAAGAGGCTGTGGATCGAACATGGATGGCGATGAGTAATTGGCATGATACGGTAACACTGCAAATGCTCTGCAAGGTAGATGTGGGAATTAGACTGCTGACTCCATGGAAACTCAGCAATCGTTTCAACTAACCGTATGCGTCTAAAAGTTATCCATTAGCTCAGCAAGTTAAAACGAGTGTCAATTGCTTGAAACAACTTTGCTTTCTGTAATGTTGGTGTTCACATGGAACAATGGCTCTTGCCTAAATAGTGACTTGTGATTCCTTAAAATCAATATTAATGGCCTTTGTACATTTAGCCACTAATTTAAAGAAACCCAGGCTTTGCTATTTCAACAAATGCTTAAACAAATGAAAGAATGAATGAAAATCCTTATTTAAATTTAGGCAAGAGCTCGTCAAGACACAATGTGTTTCTTACAAAGTGTGATCAGGTAATGGCATCTAATACAAAATCCACTTTTACACATCATTTATACAAGAATAAAAAATCCACTACATTGTTAGAGAAAACACATTAGAGTTTGGGCTCACGTCAAGCAAAAATGAGGCGCGCGCGTGCGGCATTTCAACTATCTCTTCGGCAGTAGCCGTGTGTTTAACCAGGCATACTCTGCCTCCGTTAGCCAGAAAATTTGTACCATAACTTTGGGGCCGGCTTGGAGACGGTCAGATGTATCGCATTTTAAGGGCGGTGTAATGTTGAATGACAATGCCTTTTCCCCATCTGTGGCCACTCGCATGTTGCACATTACACGGTCTGGAGATTTTGTAAGTAAGTGGCTTCGGTAGATATTGTCCCTGATGATGCGTTGAAAATTGCCTGTTTCTGAAGAGCCCCATCAGCTGCAGACTTTATTTCAGTTTTGTGCATTTATTTATTTTGTTGGCACCCACCAACAACAGGGCATGAGTGCCCATGTAACTCAGTAAACTTAACAAGGCCAAAGCTGATTACCCCAAGGCCAAACGGAATTAATTAAATCAGCCTTTTAATTCCTTGGTTCACTTGCTCGAGCAATTAATAACTAAATGGTTAAAACCCTATTAACTACAAGACGCCTTTATTACTTGGTACATTTTAAGCAATGTAAAAATTGTTATTAATGGATGGGTAGTTCGCGTTAACGAGCTTACAAGCAGAATATGGTGCTTATTAATGCACTGTGGTTTCGCTAAAGATACGAATTTCGCTTAATCATGGGTAGTGAATGGGAGGTATTAAGATAAGACACTTTTTAACTGAAACATGAACTTAAAATTCATATTATGCCGTCGCGTACTATAAAAGACCCCCCCCCCCCCTTGGCATATTGAGATTACTTGAAACAGCTTATTAAGGCTTGAAATGTGTCATTTGTAAATTCCAAATCGATTGTATTCACAACAGTCGTTCAAATGTGCAATGGGAAGCCATCATTGTTATGATGTAACGGTCGCGTCATTGACTGGGAGCCAAAAATAAATGTTTCTTCACGTGTATTTATATCGAATGGGTATTTATTTATTCTGAAAAATAAGCACAAATCACTGAAAAACAGGTCATATAATGTGCCAAGGTGGTGCGTCACCTGCAACAAATCGATTAAAACGCCTAACGCGTTACATACACTTCAATACAACCCCAAGAGAGGATAAGCATGTGCCGTGTGTGACCAGCCAGACAAATCACTACGCACATTTAATAAACGTGGTTAAACACAATAAGCACTGTGCCCAAAAGAAAGAAAGAGAGAGAGAAAAAAAGCCACTGCCTTTCCAAAGAATCTGCTTGTTGAGCAATGTACGCCACGCGAACATCAAACTGCCATTTTCAGCGGCGTGTGTCAGATAATTGCCCTTGCCACTTAGTGGGAAGAGCACACGTGGCACAGATAATTGCCATGCTCAGCCTATGGGCGCCACTGTGGCATTGCCACCCAGGCGCATGATTAGTTGACTCCACCTGCCAAAAAAGTCACCCTTCCAAAAGTGTGATTCCTCCGCTCAATACGCCGTGAAAGGTCCCCGTCAGCCCGGCTCGGGGTTTTTTGTTTGTTTGTTTGTCCGTTGAGTCAAAGGGAGGTTCCAGGCCGTTGGCGTAACTTTCACTCGGGCTGCTGTTGGTGTTCTTTGTTGCGCAATTGAATTGTGTGTGTTTTTTTTCCCTGTGCTAGGTATTTATGTGAGTGACGGTGCATTTGCGTGCGTGTGCGTGCGTGCGTGTGTTTTTATATGCATTTTTTTTTGTCTTTCCCTTTGGCTGAAACCATCCAGCATCTATGGCGCACGTTTTAGAGGGTGGTTATTAACATTTTAATGGGTTTACAGCATTTATCATTTGTAACGGTGCCCGTAATCCACCAGTATGGGGGTGGGAGGCAGTCGCTGCCTGAAGGTCAAACTATACGGCCAGAATACAAATAGGGCTACCGGACGACACTTGACAATTGATGCCTTTTTTTCTCGTTCACCCTACATATTTCTGCACACTGTATGTACGCTTCATTGTTTCAGTGATCATACGCGCGTTAATTAAATCAAGAATAATGATGATGATGATAACAACAACAACAGGTCGTTTAGCCAAACAGAGATGGAGGACAGGTGACAGTTTGACTGCTCAGAGTTTATCTCCAGGTTTATTGTCAATGTTGTGAAATTTGCCAACTCACCAAATACGTATGATGTGGGGGTTTTGTTCCTCTTCAATGAACATACGTGTCTTCATGTATATATTATATACTACCTATATACCTTTGCACGGTGAAATGTATCCGTCGGTTTTTATTTTACACAGTGCGTCTCTCAATAGAATCGCCTTACAGCGCTGCACAGAAAACATAATGAAAGAAATACATTTATTTAGCAGAAGTAGTGCACGCAACAAATGCAAAAGAAATAGTGAACATAAGACGATGAACTGTAGTGAAAATGTTTTGGGAATTAAATGCCTTTAAATTATTCTTGGAATAAAAAATGTATTTAAAAATTCTGGCGCCATTCCCAATTCACAATTGGATGAGGGCTTTCCCTCACCATGTCAGTCATGCGGGGATTAGGCATACTTCACCGCACCAGTTTGCGTGAGGTGGTGAAGTGGGGGGAGAAGATGTCTCAACCGGTTGGATGAAATAGCAAGCTACTTCGCAAAATCGAAATTTTGCTAAAAAAAAATTGAGAGTTCAAATTCACAATTATATACAGCTTATGTGGACATGTAACTAAATCATGTTCAGACCCTTTGTTAATATTTTTCTGGATGATGGTCACTCCCAAGCTGTGCCTGCCATGGGGATTTGTTTGACCATATTTCACCACATCGGCCAATGAAGTTTGATGAAGGGTGGATGTATGCGCTGCTGTTTAAAATATAATTTACCGATGACATTAGCCTTGGTCGGCAATCGAACCTGAATCAGGGACCTTCATAGTGCTGTGCGCCAAGCACTGCACCTCTGCTCCACCGAACTTTAAAAAATACATCACGGAATAACCCTCGGGAGGCGGGTGAAGGTGACTGAGAAGGCAGTGGAACTTGTTCAGATTTTTACGACAAAGGGCACGTGGGGGAGAAAAAATAATAATAAAAAGTATTACGGTGCTATCATACAAGCAATGTGAGTTTGGACACGTGCATTCATCTGTGTCCCGTGCGGTAGATGGCTTATCATCGGCCACAAAATGAGTCCATGACATCAACTTGATACGTTTGCAAGTGCTTGACATGACCTGTCCATCTGTTTGTTTTCAATTCTCTCCGCCGCCAACTGCAAATCACTCACACTGTAAATGATCACATCATTTCTCACTCCGTGTTTGCATTGACACCCTTGACCACGTTCTGAATGAAGCCCTGGATGTCATTAGGAGACCCATCACATTAGCCAGGACGGGAATAAACGGGACTATATTTTTTCACGCGCGTGTACGTTTTAGATTATTTGGCGATTGTAAATTTCCACGTGGATGAGCCACTCAGCTGACCTATCATTTGTGGCCAGGTCGCTTCTGAAAAAGAAACTAATAGTTCAGTGGACTTTACCTGGTAAAATAAAAAATATATGTTTAGTAATTTGCTTACCTTTGCTATACGTTGCACTCCTATCGTGTTTTTTTTTTATTTGTTGTTGTAACTTTCTGACCCGTTGCTACAGGGCAGTATAATGGAAGATTATGATGCTGTTGTGTGTACGCGTGAAGCGACAGTGTCGTGGTTCGCACGCTGCACTACGTTCAAATTCTCACTCATGGCCAACATCAGCGACGAATATCTAAACCAGGCCTGGGCAGTCCCATAGGGCGCCTTGGCCTTAAGTTGGTACCTGGTGAGAGGTGCAAACATTAGCACTGAAGATACAAAGGCAGTCAGTTGTGTTGCAGTTGTGTTGATGGGGACATGTGTGCTAACAAGGCCACAACGTTGCATTTTCCTGGGTCATTCATTCCCCCTAAAGAGCTCTCAATTGAAACTTTTCACTCATCCCATGGGTTTTTTATTTATTCCCAACACATTGCACATTTCATCCAAGCCGCTCAATTCTAAACCCCTTGATAGATAATTATCTTTGCCGTTCGTCTCCCTCTGAGTGGCCACGGTCTAGAAAGAAGCTCTTTTTCTGTCGTGTGTGATGCGTTCCACGGCAAAAACATGCCGCTTCTTCAACCCACAAGTGTGTATGCATGTTGAACTTCTTTCGCACCGTACGTAGCCAACCGTGTTAATCGGAGGTGTGGGGGAAGGACAACAAACTTAACACAAACAGCAGTTCTAAACAAATGCGTTTTCAATCGATATGATTTAAAAGTGCATAGCTCCAGTGGCTTCCTAATATCGGAAGGAAGAGCGTTCCAGACGGCCGTAGAAGCGCATCTGAAAGCGCGCGATGCGGTGACCGTCTTTGTTCGATGGCCGGCCAGAAGCCACTGCGAGGATGACCGTCTTTGCGTGATGGTGGTTTTTGCTCCTTGACGAGCAATGTTGATCTCAACATGGACACCGTTTGCAACCGTTTACCCAAACTTCATCCACAGAGCATGTCGTAGCATCGATGTATTTGTCTACCCAGGAAAGCGTCACTAGGTTTCAAGACTTATTTCTGGTTCTTACTTTGGGACAATTTGACCATTTTAAAAACACAATTATCACGTGGGAGGGAGGGGGGGACACTCAAGTTACAGGGAAACGTTCACGCGCATGGGTGGGGTGGGGGGGAGAATTTGTTTTCTAAAACTCTGCACAATTATCGTGAAAGTTACCTTCCTCTACCGCCTGCGAAATGCACATTGCTGCTTTGCATGCAGGTGACTCAATCACGATGGCCACATCATTGTGTGGTCCACCACCCCTGGCTATCAAGTTGCTGGACCAGGCATGACAAATAAACGAAGGCAACGGCGAGAGCCATTGTTCGCCACGGAGTGGACGGTGCCGTCGCCACAGCACTCTTTTGCTCCTGGTTTGGGGTTAACTCAGCCGTTCATTCCTATGGGGGTCAATAAAATGAGTACCACTTTGTGGAAAAAGTTACGAGTAGGAACGTGGAATTTCCACCACTCTCTCAGGGTTGCAAACAGGAGATGAGCACCACCTGAATGCTCATTCTGAGCAGGAAAATCACTTAGACTGTTTTTGTTGCGTCCTGAGTTTCTGTGTAGACGTTGCCAGTTTTCATCTCCAGGCACATTGCTTCCCGTCTCTCGGATAATCCCAAGTGTTCACAGAGGGCATGGCCTCGGAGTGCAAGCGGCTCTCACGCAGACGCACGAGGGTGCCCTGCATCGATATATATATAAAATTGTTTATTGATTCGTACGTGCAGCTATAAGCGACAAATAAAACAAACGGATTCGACTGATTTCTCTTGCACTCGAACATCATCATATTCATCAGCCATCGTCAATCCACTGCTGGATGAAGGCCTCCCCAAACCACCACCACCTCTCGTGACTCTATGATGTAAGATTTTTTCCAGCATATGAACTGATTTTGTCGCGCTCCATCTCCTTCGGATGACTTCCACCCCAACGAATTCCATTCCTGGGCTGACATTCCGTCGTTGCTCTTGACCGTTGGCCATCAAACCTTTCTAGCCACGTGTACTTGAAAAAATGTCTTCCGCTTTCAATATTTCGTTTTCCATGAATTTGATTTTACATTTTAGTTGTCGATCATCGTAGATGCCCTTCATTACCACTGGCCCCCGATGAAGTTATTCTGCATAACTGCACACGCAGAATTGCTTTCGTTCCATTTGTTACCAATTTCCTTGGGTTTTATGATAACTACTTACACATCATTACTCCTGGCACGATAACAACTTGAATAAAACCCGATAGAACATATTTCACTCAATGTTGCTTGAACTGTTGAAATGCACGCTAAATTATACTCTTTTTTATATTTCCCAGTGACTGAGTGTGTGCTATGTACAGGACACGTTTGCAATTTGTCCCCCCCACCCCTCCTACCTTTAAATGTCATGCAAAAAATATTTAAGCAGAAATGTATCCGAAGAGGAAATGAAGCAGTACATCTGCAATGATGAACTGGAGGAGAACTCGTATTGCCCTCAGTGATGTGGGGACCCATATTGCGGATCTATCCACAAATGTACTCCACTTATTCATGAGAATGCAGCATTGCTGGCTGGCACCTAATTAGGCTGGTTGTTGATATTACCGGCGAAACGTCGTACTCGAATTGTAAATGTTGTGGGTTTACTCTCCAACACACAACTGGTGTGCTGAACTAGTAACGGATTGGCATGTTTTGTTTACGTGATAAACCTCTATTATGGGAAATATTGGTCGCAAAAGCCTACGATGTGTTTAAAAAACTTTTGCCTATAATCGTCAATTATTGGAAATGAGGGGTCACTGCTAATAGGAGTTTTTTTCAGACCCTACGGTAGTCAGTTGTGGACAACTGAGACATGCGTAGGAAGAGGTCTCCTGTAGGTAAATCAGCCGTCATAGATATTCTCCCTGACTGATGCCCTCAAAGCAGCTGGGGCTGTGTGCGTGTAATGGTCGTGTGATTATGTTAATTGTTTTGGGCTACACATAACATCTGTCCGTGAACTGGAAACATCACCAAAAGTGAACAGAGCTGTTAAAAACATGTTTTTTGTTTCCGATGTCAGAACAGATGCACGTCAAAGCAGATTACCTTCTGTACATCATGTGCGCATTAACATATATCGGTCGGTTTCGGTATTCATCGAGTAAACTGAGAATGCAGCTTTAAGCAAATAATAACACTGGCGAAAATTGGAATTCAGAGCTATCTTTCATCGCAAATTATTTATAATTGAGGGAACAATATGTATTCATATGAATTCATAAGATATTGAATACAATTTCCGCTATTTTGATGTTTCTTTGCATCGGTCTCAATAGGGCCTTAAGTGGCCAACAGTCCATGCGCCAGCATCACGTAGATGGACAGCATTGATTCGTAAATATTGGTTTCGTCAAGTTTATTTCCTCTCGTCAATCGTTTTCAATGTGTGTCTCGTACAGGAGAGGCCCGGGACCCCTAAACCGCATGCTAAGTGACACTGCTTGTGCACAGCTGTACTTAACATTCAAAAGGGCTCGTGCCAAACGCAGTGCCGGAGGCTGCGAGAAATGTTATCCAGTACAATTTGTTAGAAATCGAGATGTGCAAAGGGTTAATGAGACGACCAATGTAATAATCATCATCATCATCACCACGATTATCGTCGTCATGGTTATCATCATCGTCGTCATCACCATTGTCAGCAACAGTGGCAACAGAATGACTGAAGGGGGGGGGGTATGTACGCATTACTTGGCAGATACCACTGAGGGATGCCACGTATTTTGAGCTGAATGAGTTGGAAAGCCGGCAAAAAAACCTTGTGGTTTAAATTCAAGTTATTTTCAGTTATGATCCCACTGTTACGTTGAACATGATCATCCCATCTTAATATGCGGATGACATTGACTTCTCTTAACCAGCGATAAATAAAGTGCTTAGCAAGGAAATTAAGTCATTGGCTGGGATGCTTTTTTAAAATAACCTTTGTTAGTTTGTTAGTATATGGTGCATATTTGACGCATTAAAAAATACATTTTTATTGCAATTTTGATTTAACCCTTTACTAATTACGTACAGACTTACATAGGAATTTAGCTTTTCATTCATTATGGGTAGGATAAAGCATTGACTTATATTCCACAATTATTTTGTAATGGTTTTGCCTGTATATCATGCTTTATTAGCTTCACTGTATTTATACATTCCGAGCAGAATTTAAAGGTGGATTGCATCTCTTCAGTGCTGTTTAGTGCTGAATTTATGTAATTATAAATGTGTGTTTTTTTAATTACAACGCTATTCATGGGCGCAAAAATGATTAATTACGCCGCACACATTAGCTCCATAATGGAAAGACACGTATGACTTTGGCACATCAGGCCGGGCCTGTAAATATACTTGTTTATGGGGTCTAGTGCAGTAACGTTGATTCATATTTTCGCGGCGTGCAATTTGCGGGTCAGTGAATCACCTGCCAACTGGAGAAATGTATTAATTTCATGTCGCCTTCATGGGACAGTGTTTCACACGTGGCGTCGCTGCTGCCGCAGATTCTTAATGAGAGCCGTAAAACGCTCGCACAAGACGGACACTGCCTTTTTTTTAAAAGTAAAATTGCCCCTCGTTGGGATCACTACGCAGCTCCATGCTGCTTCTCTCTGGTGGGGGGGTTTTTTTTTGTGTCCTCCCTCCCTCTCGTACAGCCTTTTTGGAAACGGGCATCTCACGACCTTTTCTCTGCGGCGGAGGTGAGGGTGCAGAATCCAGGGTGACATTATCGCAAAGGGGGTACCAAACAAAACCCTCGCCGGGGTGGGAGACACACAAACGGGTCCCGGTGGCCTCGGGCCGCCTCCCCTCCCGCGGAACCCTCGAATAAACTCGCGAGACGTCGCGGGTTGCGCATTCATGGGCCGTTAGCCAACGCATGGCACAAGCAAATTGCGTTGAAAATGTTGTTTTATACACGCGCGTACAGTACATAAAGGGAACAATATCACAGTGGTTACGCTGCTACAAATGGAACTTTTGACGTAGTGTTTATTGTTTTTTATTAGGCGCACATTGGCTGCAATTCCACGGTGGCGTGCAAGAGTCGACGAGCAGCAACGTGGCGGCGACAAACGGGTCCCTTAACCCTCGGATCAACAACAAAACAACATTTTACACCAAGCAGTGAGCGAGCGAGCGAGCAAGCAATTTAAATGCGCACGTGTTGAAGCGATCTTAGTTTTGGTGTTCCTCCTCCTTCTGGCAAACCCTTGCACCACTGCACCGTTGAACATCGATAGCATTCTCTTTGGTTCTTTCGGTAAAGTCACGTGGGTATAAAATAAAATAAATTAACTCACGACGTTTCGGGCGCAACACAAGCGTCCGTCATCAGGTGGGACAACACGAGGTCTCTTGTTGCAGCAGCCCACTTTTGCCCACTTCAGCAATTTGTTTCTTGCTGTGATTTTCCCACCTGATGACGGACGCTTGTGTTGCGCCAGAAACGTCGTGATTTAATTTATTTATTTTATACCCACGTGACTTTACCGAAAGAACCAAAAAGTATGGATCTCTGCAGTCACGAAAACTTCAAATCTAGATCGATACCATTACAATAGCCTCGTGCGCTCCTCTGGAGCATTCGAAATGAAAACAAGAATTATTGTTTTTATATATGTTGAGTCTCAGGGGGCCCGCACGTCGCTAAGAAGGAAAACGCGATTCTCATTGAGCTGTATCCCGGGTTGCAAGTGTTTACCAAAAGGCTTAAGCGTGGTTTGTAAACATACGTAGCGAATACGACACGTACAGATGTGCGCAGACGCAACGTGTTTCTGTTGTCGGCTGAATATATGTTCGTATAAATATAGTTTATTTATGTGTATATATATCATCCTCCTCATCATTATACACTGTGCACGGTGTGTATTAAATATAATTGCAGGGTGTTGAATGTGAGGTTGAATATGCAATGTTTCTGAACATTTTTCTCTCTCCCGTTTTTAATATGAGAACATCCAACCGCATTGTTAATGCGTGCGCTAACAGCGTGTCCACAGGATGCATTTTCACGGGGAAATTCGTGTCCACCTTGACAGCCGTTGACTTTTGTGAACTGCCATCCCTTGTTTGATTTGGAGAATACAAATTGCGCAAAGTGCTTTATTTCTTGTTCCCACACTACCCGGGTGGGAACGTGTGACAACGCATTTCAATCAAATAGTAACCTTTCACGCTTAAGAACAGTTTCACAAGAGTGTCCATTAATATTAATACGTGTCATTTATTACAATTATCGAGTGCATCCAGCGTGCAGACAAAAGGCATTTGTCAATTATCCTAAAGCGCGACGTGAATTTTGAACCCCCCTCGGAAATAATCGTGCTCCGAAATACGAAATGGAACACGAGTATCGGACAACAGTTGGACGTAATTTAATTAATGGCAGTGTTCCTGACAATGCCAAGACTGCACATCCCAGTACTGCTCATATCGCCCAATGCGCTAAGAGCGCTAAAAGGGTTCGGCTGGTGCCACTTGAGGTGGCGAATGCTATAAATATCCACCATGAGCAATATCTCCTTCGGGCAGAAATCTTCGCATACGTACTGTTTTTGTTGTATGGAAACATGCAATTGTTATTTTCATATCTATGTAGATATTTCTTAGTTTTAAACTAAAATTATATTCTCCACTCAAGCGTACCATGGTACCCTTATCTAACGATCTTTTTTTAATGCTACCTTGGTTATTTTGCGATCATAAATCATTGCAGTTCAGGAATAAAACACAAAACGAATATATACGTTTTGTACGTAGATTTTCACGGCCAAATGTTATTATTGTGGAGATGTAATGCTATTTGTACCTATAACCCTCCACCACCCGACAGAGCCAATAAAATAAAGTTGTCACGTTGGTTCATATGCAAAATGATTTTGTTATTTGCAAAAGCCGGAATGCTAAGAGGCAAACACAATGTGTCTAATCTTATCTCCAGCGTTTTGCTGGAGATTACATCCAGCATCATCAGGTTCATAATCAACGTTTTTGGGTTAGATCGCGTTATTTATAAATGTGTCGTAACCCTCCACCACTCGATACGGCCAATCGGCAAAAAAGTGTCACGTTGACAAAAGACAAATAGTTCACTGCTTTAGCCCACCGGTGTGTTGAAGCGTGAAACCACAAAAATGTTTGAGTACGACGTTTCGCTGGTAATTGCATCCACCATCATCTGGCGAATTGCCCGCTGGTAATTGCATCCAGCATCATCTGGCGAATTGCCCGATGATGCTGGATGCAATTACCAGCGAAACGTCGTACTCAAAAATTGTAAATGTTGTGGTTTCACGCTTCAACACACCGGTGGGCTAAAGCAGTGAACTATTTGTCTTTTGTCAACGTGACACTTTTTTACTGTTTGGCCGTGTCGGGTGGTGGAGGGTTGCGACACTTTTATAAATAAAGCGATCTAACCCAAAAACGTTGATTATGAATAATATTGGTCGTGAAAGCCTACGTGTTAATCATCAGGTTGTTAACAAAGAGCTCAGATCTCTTGTGAAAGCACTTCCTGATCCTGGCCCTTAATTAGATGCTACAATGTCACGGCAACATTCGTGCAGGTGATCTAGTTTAATAATTACAGTTGATTGCGAAATGATTGTTTGTGATTGGCATGTTACATTAGTGTAATAAAATTAATCTATGTGGCGGTTGGTGAAAATAGGCTATCCTTAATAATGTTAAGGGGTATTGTGTTCGTATTGAAGGTGGCATCTTAATGGTATTGTAATTCTAGTTAAGAGTTTAGGACATTAATCCCCATCACGTGCATGATTGTGCCGATGACGTCATGGCATCTACTTAAGGAATCTGATTAGGAAGCGCTTTCACTCCAGATCTGAGCTCCTGTTAAACAACCTGATGATTCCGGATGCAATCACCAGCTTGCATTTTAAGAGTCTGGGTTTGCTAATAAACCAAATAAATGTGCATGTGCCGACGTGACAACTTGATTTGGTTTTGTCGGGAGGTGGAAGGTTACAGTAAACAAATATTAGCACGATACCTCCACGGTCTAACCCAAAAGTAACAAATTATGAATACAAAAGTACACATATATAGTTAGCATCTGTCACTGATATGTTTATTTTTGGGCCAATGGCTCGAGAGCTAATAGCATTGAGCCGCTCATATCACCCTTGGCAGTGCAGCCTCGTGTGCGTGTCTGTGCGTGCATCTGTGCCGTCACTGAATGCAGCTCTCAACAATGGATGTGACAAAATTCATTTAGATTTTAAATGATCTGCTGAAGCAGGGAACAAGATAAGCCAACCGGCCATCAGAATATTTGATTCAGATTAGGTATGAAAGAGTGGACTATTACACAAAAATGGAATATATGTTTTAGAGAATTATGAGTTTGTGGTAATAATAACCCTGCATCTCATCGTGGGAAGGCAGTGGGGGGGGGTAGAGACGTCGCAATCAAGTGTAGCGTCTACACGCAGAGTTTGATGAGCTTGACAATGGTCCAAATTATCCCTTATAAAGACCAAACACTGTAATGCTATGTAAATACAACAGAAACGGTGCCCATAGATTAGCATTCCTGTTAAAATATTGACTCTCGTGTCACTAGAATGTTTTTATACAGCATCGTGAATTTATGTAAAAATGACTCGTACGCAAGTAGCAATGGTGGATCCCAAGTTGAAGTTGCAAGGTGCAAAGTAAAAACACCCAATGATCCAAATACTGTTTAGCTCTCTCTTAGATGTACTATTTAGGTGTTGTTCAACCTGAAAAGACATCTGTGATAGTGTTATTGAGGAAGTTACACCCGTGATGTGTACAGGGAAGGTGAATGCTGTCCAGGCACTGTGGATATTTTGTGGGTGACGTTACCATTTGCCCATGTCCAGCACATCAAGACTTCCCACTGGATCAAACAGCTGCACCACAACAGCCTTGGGTGCAGTGATTCACCAGCCGATACGTCCGCCACTCGGAATTGCCCAAAGATTCAATGGCCTAATTTCAAGGGTAAGAAATTCGATTCAACAATTGAATAACGAATTAAATTCAATAATCAATTATTTTATCCCCCCCCCACTCCTCCTCAAATCTTATCCAAATTGTGCTATCGGTATCAGGCCATGCAGTGAATATTTTATTTGGATCTCTCACATAGCAGGGCAGACTTACACAGCTGGTGAACAGCGCACGGTTAATCGGATATCACAGAACCGCTTCTGAAATCCCTGTTTGTGAAGTGAACTCTGGTCAACACAGTAGGGGGCAGCACTTTCCCCCACCTACCCTGCGTGGATGGCAGTCAACCCGATATTTTAATTCTCAGAGCTGAAATTGTAGCCAATTTAAGTGCAGAACCATATTTCATGCTGAGACCATAAACCGACACTGCACTTGCAATCACAGGTGGCTGCTGACATTCAAATCCAGGATCTCAGCGGTGCCAGTTCTGTGTACCACCTCCGTCCGTCTACCAATTAATTTTCGAGGTTTTTACTTTGTGATGGAAGTAGCAACCTCTAGTGGCTGCAGTGGGTCATGTAACTGTATTAGAGAGAATATACAAGGATAATTAAAATGTCTTATTTATTATTACGTACATGAATCAAACTATAGATTATAATGCAAGTGATTTGATGCATGTATCGTTAGATTAGAGAATCGATTGTAATCCAATAATCAATGCATCAGTGCAACCCCTAACAGTGACATTCAGATAATTATTTATATGGATGTGTTTTTATTTAAGTAGCCTATTTAAAGTACATTTTATTTTCAAAACCGAGTGCTGGGTGTCATAATACGCACGTTGCCCCTGTGTGTGCAAGTACGCTTATTTTTGTTATTTTCCTTCAAAGAGATAATTGAAACTTGTAGTGCATTTATTTAGAAAGGCTGAACACATCACAATGATGATACACTCGAATGTAAAAATGGAGTTAAAACAGCAACAACCGCGAGTGTGACGCGGGATCGGAAGGTCACGGCACGAAGTGGCTGCATGTCGACCCTTTCCTAGCGTGTCCCGTGCTGACAAATGGCTTTCACATAAATTACAGCGGCATGCCATCCCGTGTTGGACTCGCAATCAACCATGCATGGCATGGGAACTTTGGAGGATCAAAGGATGTGGGGGAGGGTTCATTTAAATCAGCATCTCTGAAAATAGTTATGCATGACAATATTTTAAACGGGGATGGCGGTGGGGGGGGGAGGGGTCACGGGTCACCTTTATTAATGTCAATGTTTTTATATATTTATGATTTATTGAATATACTCGACTCGCATTAACTGACGCAGCTTCATCAGTCCTGTTTGGTTTTTTCTTAAGGTGCACAAGAGCAAATGTCATCATTCCCACGTGTTAACATCCATCGGTATCGGAGCCAGCAGTCCGTCACAGTCTCTGTTGACGACATATATATCCCTGAGTACGCGACAACCGCTCAAACCCCCCCCCCCCCGACGCCTTTAGACGGTGGTGTTCCTCGACTTGCGGAGGATCGCTTTAGGCGGCGGCTTCGCATCGTCCCTGGAGCGAACAACGCTTTCGCTGGCACGGTAGAACACGCTGCTGCTACTGCTGCTACTGACCAGGGTCACGGAGGAGGGGGCCGTCCCACCCAGGGGCACCACCCCCCCAGGACACTGATGTCTGTGCTGCACCGCCGCAGCGATGCTCCGCGTCTCCTGCACGCGCATTCGCTGCTGCACGCGATGCTCCGAGCGGTCCGAGTCGTAGACGAAGCCGTGGTACTGCACCATGTCGCTGAACCTCACGCGCTCCTTGGACGCGGAGCTCTGCACCTCGCCCTCTTTGGTGACGCTCACCCGGTGCACCTGCGAGCACTTCTGCAGCCTCCTAGCCACCTCCGACGAGCCGCTGGCGCCGGAGGCTGCTGCGGCATCTCCGTTGGGCACCGTCACCCCTTGTCCAGACCCGCCGGGCATTTGCACCTGCTGCACCTGCTGCACATGCTGCACCTGCTGCACCTGCTGCACATGCTGCAGATGTTGCCGCTGATGTTGCTGCTGCTGCTGCACGCGAACCAGACTCCCGTTGACGAGGAGGCAAGCGCGTTGGGCCTGCCCCGCGACCACCTCTCCTCGATACGAGGAGGAGGACGACGACGATGACAATGACGACACCGACACGGGCGTGGTCCTGGGGGGCGGCACGGGCGGCTTTGCCCGGCGCAGCACGGTCAGTACCGTGCTGCTGCTGCTACTGCTGCAGCTGCTGCCGCCGAAGGCGCTGACCGTGGTGCTGAAGCGGCTCAGCCTATGCACCGTGGCTCCTCCGCTGGAGCCCGTGGCTCCACTCGAGGAGCTGGTGAGGGTGCTGCACTTGGACTCGTCCGTCTCTTCGTCAAGATTTAGGCTGCCCGTCAGCGTGTCGATCTGGCTCACCACCTGTGGGATTTCATTGGGCGGACGTGACTGAGCGGCGACGACCAAATAAATATATATATACGGTTCATATCGATCAGTCTCCCCACTCTCTTAATTGTGCTCAGGACCTTAATCCGCAGGGGCTGTCTTAATCCACGCACGGGTGCAGCTGTTCAGATTGAGTAGTGCTCAGACTGTGGGCATTCTTTCCACCGGACCTTCAGGGTGCATGTACATGACATCCATTGACGCACAAATGATGATGGGTTTTTTTTGTCTCAAACAACAGGCGCAGCATTCGGGGAACTATACCGTGAAAAGGAAACGCATTACCATCGTGATTTAATGAGGTCAGCTAAATTCAGCCTTCTTATTTAGCATCGCTCATGCGCACAACCACAAACATGGGCATGAACTTAAAGGGCTTATGAATAACGTCCCGTCGAATGTGCATGGAGTAATGAGATCGACTCGCGCGCAGATTGCACGACGGATTGTTGCATCGCAGCACCGGCTTGGGGCAAGGCCTTCATCCAGCAGTGGATTCATCATGGGCAACGATGATCATGATGATGTTTTTTTTTATGAAATGCGGTCACAACAAACATTAACTCACCTCCTTCAGCTCTTTTGCGACGTCTTTCAACTCTCCTAGGACCATTTCGAGGTCGTCGATGACGACTTTGACTTGTTCCTTAACGACGGAGCGCGACACGAGTCCGAGGTAGATCTGTCCACAAGGGTTCTCTTCACTTGACATTATTCGTCACAGCTGCGCTGCAATTCAAACGAGCGGAGCTTATTCCCTCGAGACCTCGGTTTGAAACGGAGTGTTTTGGCCAATAACATCTCGCAACACGGTAGCGTTTGTTTAAGCGCCTGGCTGCTGATGATGCGCATGAGAGCGAAACCGATCTGAAGTTTGTTTGCCACAACAAATGCCGCTGGTAGTTTGAAAAGCCAATAGGCCGATGGACTGACACACTTGAATTTAACATGTGGTAACCGAACGTAGCTCTGCGTATAGATATGCTTATTTTCTGTAAGTCCACAGTTGCTCTGCGTTTCACACCACGTGCTGGAAGCGTCCGTTAAATATCAGAAGAAGCTCCCAGAACGTGGAGTAAAACGTCGGACATCAGGCCGAACGACGCGCGGTATAACAGAGGGACGCTAAACAGCAGCAGCCGCGCAACAGCCGACGACGCGGTTATATTTGTTCACAGTTTTACTCCAGGATCATAAAACACTGTTTGCAACCAGCATAGACATATATATATAAAAAACAGCATCCGTCTATAGCGACACCATTATACAACAATACGGTACAATTAGATTGTATAAAGGCTCTTAACTGCAGCCGCAACTCGAGACATCACGAAAGTTATTTACCCTTGAGCCGTCATAAAAACAAAAACACCCGCGGCCGCCGTGGGGAGGAGGCCCTCTCCCTCATCCAGCAGTGGATATACTGTTATTGCGTCGCTGTAAAAACGCGCACACTCGTTCCGTCGACACGCACCACGTACTTGCTGCTGCCTTGCGGAGACGTCTCGGGTTCGCTGCAAGTCGCGTCCAACGCTGTCCCTGTTGTGAACGATACGTTCAATTTTCCTTTCCATCTGTCAAAGCGCGCACAGTGTGTGTGTGTGTTTTTTTTCTTACGCGAGTCGCCTTATTCATTCAATCGCCAACGGTTGCGTGGACGTTGAAGCAAACTAATAATGAAAATAATTGTAAGGCTTTTCGTCAACACTTTCACCGACCCCCCCCCCCCACCACCTCAATTAGCCGCACACATTTAGGCGCATGAGTTCTGATTGCGTCCCAATTCCCCCCCCCGCCTCCCAATGCAGGCGCCCTGCGTGTCTATGTCTGTAGCGAATGAGACGCACGCGGGGACAGAGACGGGCAGGCAGACACGACGGGCTTGACTCGCGTGTGCGCTTTACGCATAACAAGAGAGCAGACGAGCGGCGTGGCACGCGCAGCCGGTGTCGCGTGCGCTGCTGCTGCTGCTTCTCACCATGGCAGCGTCGGTGGTGCGCACTGAACTCCACGAGTCAAATCGGCGCTCAGCGGAGTCGAGGGATCGTTGAGCGGCACGGCGCTGCCTCGACGCTTGCATTGCGCAGATGCACCAGAGAAAGTGGTGGTGGTGGTGGTAGTGATGATGGTGGTGGTGGTGATGATGGTGGTGGTGGTGGTGATGATGATGATGGTGGTTGTGGTGATGATGATGGTGGTGATGGTGGTGATGATGATGATGATGGTGGTGGTGGTGGTAGTGGTGATGATGGTGGTTGTGGTGGTAGTGATGATGATGGTGGTGGTAGTGATGATGATGGTTGTGGTGGTGATGATGGTGGTGGTGGTGGTGATGATGATGGTGGTTGTGGTTTCTGGTGGGGTTTTGTTTATGCTCGCTGAATGATCTTTGGTGTTGGTGTCGCTGAAGAGGGCGACAGCGCGAGCGTGCTGCGTGGCGGCGCCGCCGCCTCCGCCTCCTCCTCTCGTGAGTGCGCGCGAGTGAGACGCGAGTGAGACGCGCGCACGGAGCGTGGCGACTGGGTGAGCGGCGCAAGGCCGACGGGAGGAGCAGTGGGGCACACACGAACACACACACACACCACTCAGATACTAACATACACTAACACACACACACACTAACATAAACTCACACACTAACACACACCACTCACACACTAACACACACACACCACTCAGATACTAACATACACTAACACACACACCACTCAAATACTAATATACACTAACATACACTCACACACTAACACACACACACCACTCAGATACTAATATACACTAACATACACTCACACACTAACACACACCACTCAGATACTAATATACACTAACACACACTCACACACTAACACACACACCATTCAGATACTAATATACACTAACATACTCACACACTAACACACACACCACTCAGATACTAATATACACTAACATACACTCACACACGAACACACACACACCAATCAGATACTAACATACACTAACACACACACACACATCACTCAGATACTAATATACACTAACACACACACACACCACTCAGATACTAACATACACTAACACACACACTAACACACACACCACTCAGATACTAATATACACTACCATACACTCACACACTAACACACTGACACCACTCAAATACTAATATACACTAACATACACTCACACACTAACACACACACCACTCAAATACTAACATACACTAACACACACACACTAACAAACACACCACTCAAATACTAATAATAAAGATCCCCCGTATAGCCTTAACAGACTGTAGGGGCAAGTGCTGTTAGCGAGCACCTATTAAGGTCTGAACGCCACACGAGGGGGTGAGTGGCCAGCACCACGCCCGGCCGCCTTTGTCTCCCCAGTGCTGATGTTTACACACCGCACCAAAGTAGCAATTTGAGGCTGAGTCGACATTTGGAAGACCGACGACCATTTCAGATAAAATCGCCACTGGTGTTGGCCGTGGAAGGGAATCGAACTCGGGACACCAGTTTCGTAGCGCAGCGCGCTAACCATTGCGCCACCGCTCCCCACAACGCTATATAGCACGGGCACTCAAAAAGAACACAGCGGCTCATTCATTCACGCGCAACAACGCGCGGCGCACGTGAATTTCACACACGCACATGCCCACAACGCAGATACAATGCCCGCAGTATACATGGAGCAGCATTGCCAGTCAAGAATATCCCCTGTTATTAAATATTCACTCCACTCACTGCTCGTTCTGTTAGCGAGCACCTACTAAAGCTGGAACAGCACTCGAGGGAGTGGTTTGGACAGCAACCACGCCCCGGCTGTCTTAGTCTCCCCAGGGCTGCTGTTCACGTTCATTACAAACCTAATCGGTGGCGTGTTTTAAAGCTCAGACGAGTATTTTAAAGGGAATTTCCAAAACAGGTTCAGATGTTAAATTACTGTACACTGTTGTGGCATTTGTAGTTTGCATGCTGTCCCCGCGGTCGCGTGGATTTTCTCCGGGTCCTCCGGTTTTCCCCCCTCCACATTTAGAAACGTGCGTGTCGAGTGTTGGGCTGCTCTAAATGTCCACGTGATAAGCCACTTCCGTTGAGCTATCATTCGTGGTCAGGTCGCTTCTAAAAAAAAAGAGCTATATCGCTCAGCGAGCCTTACGTGGTAAAATAAAAAAATAATTTCGTTTAGTTGTGGAAGTTGGAAGATCACGATAACATGAGACACGCCGGGTCAAGTTTCCTAAATCCCTCTCCGCCTTCGTCCCCCCCCCCCTTGCAATTTCAACGAGGTGCACCACCGATAGTCGACCAGCCGGTCGCACGCGGTGGACTAAAGTGCTGGAACTCACTCCCGACGCACTCAGGGACGTGGCGTCAGCGTGGAAGAGTTGGACAAAAAACATTCGAGATGGTTCCGATGGAGCGTTCCCGCAGTGGCCTCAAGGATTCAGGGGTGTGTTTTACTTTACGAGCGCAAGGGAGGGCGCGCATTTGGAGATGTTACGAGGGGACGTTTACGGCAAGAGGCATGAAGTGTCGACGGCGTGTTCGGAATGTGAGAAATTTATGAACAAGCGAGTGAGTGAAGTGATTAATTACACTGATCAACACACTTTTTCTGGCATAAGGTATTCCAACGGTGTTAAGGTAATTTCGGGGTGCTGATTCCAAATCTGGCATCAGTTTTTGTCTATCACATCAGGTTTTTGAGATATCAAATATTGCATTTTCAATAAAAACTGCAGAAGAAAAATATTAAATAAATGTGGATATCTACATAAAATGATATTATAAGCACACTATCCTAAAAATACAGCACCATATTTTAACACTAAATCAGTTACTGACTCGCAACAACTTGCAATCATAAGTGACAGAGTTAATTTCGGGTAAAATAAATAAAAACGGGGTATGCCGATAGCATAAAAATGAGATGTGATAGAGCAAATCTGAGATCAGATTTGGAATCAGCACCCTGAAATTAGTCTAAAACAGCTGCAAAAGTCCAGGCCAGAAAAAAATGTTTTTTTTGTTAACCAGTGTAATGAGGGAGTTTGTAAAAAAAAAGTTAAAGCTGCTCCACGGAACGTGTAATTTGACGCACATTTGCGTAAGTATTAGTAGATAAGGTGAGCGTGCACTGTGTAAAATTATAGCTTAGTAGCTCAGTGATGCATTTGTAATGGGTCCATGCTTACCCGCTGTGGAACAATCTTTTTGTATTCTTTGTTTTTGGAACTCGCTGATTCTCGCCTACTGGACATCTTTGAACAATAGCTTCATAGCTCGTCGGATTCGTCCTGCAGTCGAAAGATGCTGATAAAGATTCTGATGTAAAAATTAATAAATGTGGTCATTTTAAATTTTGTTTTAATCCAATAAAGTGAAAGTGCGCAGGGAGAAGCATGAAGAGAGATGCACGCCTGAAATAACATCGCTAGTCAGAGCGACGAGCACGTCGATTAGACAATAAATGCAGGATAAGGGGCCGTCCATAAATGACGTCACGCACCTGGGGGGGGGAGGTGGTCAGACATTTGTGACGATGTGTGACGAGGGGGGGGGTTGAGAAATGTGACGTCACATCCAAATGTGCAACTTTAAATAAATATAGACAACACGTTCTTCTTAATTAAATCGACTTTTTAATAAATGTTTTCTCCTACAACATCAGAGTGCAGCGCGCATTAAATACGCACTACAATGACAATAGTTTAAAGCGATTTGAAGCATGTTTTATTTTTTGGGGGGGAGGGGCAGAGCTTTGTGACGTCATATTTGAGGGGGGGGTCTAACTTTTTGTGACGTCGTGTGACGAAGGGGGGGGGGGGGTCAAAAATCGTCCAAAATCGCGTGACGTCATTTATGGACGGCCCCTAAAGACCAATACCAATAACCGCCATTCGCCACTAAGTGTCGGTGACGTCACCACGGCGCCTGTGCCAGGCTAGGTGCACTGTGAGGCCACGTGAAGCGTCGAAGGCTCGCTGACAGACGTGTAGACGCCGAATATACATTTATTTATTTTTTTACATTAAAAACGAAACCGTAACTGTTCTTGAGACAACCCGCTCCCTCTCTACATTTCAATTACATGACGTCTGTAACGTTGGGCTCCGGGCAGCTAGGGACATTGTTTTGTTAATAATGCAAATCACTCATTGTCGTTAACGAATTATAGGTCTCTCTTCGGTTCAGTAATTCTCTGTACCGTCTGCAATATCCATTCCGTGTGGCTGTGCCTATTGTCGTGTTATTAAAACATTTATTGATGACTCATTGCCAGTGAAGGGGGATAATTCACCTCTGGCTCAGCAATTGCTCGGCGCGCTACGAGGCACAGGCAGAGGGACACGGCTGCATATGGCTCAGCAATTGCTCGGCGCGCTACGAGGCACAGGCAGAGGGACACGGCTGCATGTGAAACGGATGTGCGGTTGTCTGAGGTCGTGTGTTATCGTCAGTCGCCTGAAGGCATGAGGGGGGGTGGGGGTGTGGATCCAATGAAACGTGCGTCTGGTGTTCAAACTACTGTAGCCAGAGTTGTAAGAAACTCAATGTGACCCCCTTATGGGTGGACGGGGTGGGGTTTGCGTCGTCTGTGCCGCCGTCTGTTGCCTGCTCATTCTGATTACTTACACACGTAGAGACCAGTTTGGTTTTGTGCGTGTTCAGTTTGTTGTCCTTCGCCCGCACCTCTGGTTGGCGTCGAACGGTGTGAAAGAAGTTCAACATACCATACGCACATTACTAGTCTTAACTCGTAGCAGTTTCCGTTAGGGCGATGGCACGTGATGCAGAGAGAGAGGGGGGTTTGAGACGGGTAGCAACGAGACTGGCTCACCTCAGTAAAACAAAGTAATATTATCGTTTTGTCCAACGGGCGAGAAGGTTTTCTAAAACTAACGTTTTCCAGCAGTGGGTCAGGAGCTGTTAAACAAAGTGTCATCACAAAACAAATGATATGATATTATTCAAGCGAGCCTGACAGCAAATGTTGAATCTAGTAAAAAAAATCTGCTTGTATTGAACCAATGCTGGTTATAGGATGCACTCCCAGAAGGCTGTGGGGCTGATGTGTTGTGAAAAAGACGAATTATTTAAGGTGGAGGACGCATTATCTGCTTGGTATTATCACAATGAATGCATCAATTACTACAGGCTCCTCTACGTATGAACATTCGACTTGCGAACTTTCAGAAATATAAACAAACCTGTCCGTAAGTCAAGTTGCCTGTTCGAACTGAGCCTTTTCAAGAAAGTAGAAAGGAAACATGAGCACCAAAGGAAATTAGCATCTACATCTGCAGAACATGAAGAACCAGTGGCATCTACATCTGCAGAACATGAATAACCAGCGGCATCTACATCTGCAGAACATGAAGAACCAGTGGCATCTCCATCTGCAGAACATGAATAACCAGTGGCATCTGCATCTACATGAGATTAAACAACTTTTAAAGCAATTCCCGTGTTTAGTGTACATGTCGTACTACATGTTTGGAATCTATGGGAGTAAAGTTGGACTTACGAACAAATCGACTTACAAACAGACCTATGGAACCTAGCTCGTTTGTAAGTTCTAGGAGTGCCTGTATGTCCGTCGGTGTCAGCTCTGGGTTCGGAGGTCAACAGCCAACTGGCGTGACCATGTTTAACAGGGGACGTACACACACCCAAGGGGGTATGCAAATCGAAGTTAAACACACTTTAAACGCATTTGAAATGCTGAACAGAATTCATAACGAGATCGGTTACATTGGCTGTCGTGCATTCTGCTCTAGCTCCAAATCCCTTTGTAAATATTGTAGTGAATTTATAATGGAGTTGAGCCACCAGCAGCAGGAGATTCGGGGAGGGGGGGGGGGGTCACCCCGCCTCTAGCCCCCCCTTCCTCCCCCCAGGCGCCTGCCCCAACAGTACAGGGCTGTAGTTAACATCAAGTTTCAAAATTATGTTGTTTAACCGAGAGAGAACTCAAGGGACCAACGATAGATTTGAATTTCAACCGTTTCCCCTGCGTCACCAAAAGCAACTGAAGCAATAACAAATGAAATGCTCAACTGCTTCGCATGAGGAATTGAAACAAAATAATTCCCTGCAGGCCACATCGGCTCGAGCAGATGACGACCAGAGTGAACACAGCACAAGGTTACAAAACTGAGCTCCAGCAACGTGAAACATTAAACAGATACTATACAGGGTGACTTTATACTGGTAGGAACCCACTGGTTCTACCAGCGCACAGGGGATTATTGTGTTCGTCCGTCCGTCGTGCATCCAAAGATGGGAGGGGTGGAGCTGGGTGGAGAGGGGAGGTTGGGGTGGGGCTGGGTGGGTAGGGTGGGGAGGGACTGGGTGGGTAGGGTGGGACGGGTGGGGCTGGGTGGGGAGGGGCTGTGTGGGGGGTGGGAGGGGTGGGGCTGGGTGGGGAGGGGCTGGTCACTCCGTGGTGCCCTTATAAAACTCAACGTTCAACCTACTCACGCTGGCTTGTGCCCGCCCGCCCTCCCAGTCGGCCATATTTGCGGAATACACCACGCCGCCGTTGACCCTGGCCATTGACCGAGCAACCCAACGTTCCTACCAGCTCCCTCCGCAGGAGGAATGTGTTCCAACTTTGTAAACAAACAGCGATACGACCGCTGAGCACTTCCACGTGGCAGCCCTCGTTACGTTCCCCCCTATTGGCGAGCCACGTCCACCACTCCTCGATGACGTCATCGCACCACCACGTGCGTCTTCCTCTTGGCCATTCTTTCTGCATTTGATTACTCCCGAAGGGGGAGGTGCGACAGGAGGGAGCACCTGCAAGTCCCGCTCTGCACATCCACAGCGCTTGCCGTCTTCCTCGGTCTCATTAGAATTCTGTCTGGGATATCAGAGATATTTCCAGAATTGTACCCGGAATGTCACTTTGCTTCATAGATTTCGTCCACCCTTTTTACTCTGTCCAGCCAGCTGTATACATGGGTCAAGCGGCGATCGGTGAAGTGTGGGTTATCCCACCTATTTTAAGATGTCTGGCCAGTGTGGAAGAGTAGGCCAAATACCTTATAGGCGGCACTCTCTCTCGCGAGTGATGGCCCTTCCGGCCAACAGTAGCGTGAGCAAGGCTATTGCAGAGCTCCAACTTTACCTTTGTCAACATCATCTTGAAGCCGATTTGGTTGTGCAGTGTTTCTGATTAATTTCCAACAGTTTGATAATCATCAGGAATAATCTATATTTTTTAAACATCGATATGTGATGTGAAGAAGAGTCATTGCCCAAAACATCGCCTATTTTATATTTTCCCCGTTCAAGGCCACAGTGTTAGTAATTACCGTGCTGATTTGTTTTGTTAATTGTGCAATACTGCCAATGCAGCAGCATCGCCACGTAATTTATGTAATCACATGGGTGGTTACACGTAGATTACGGCTCCAAACACTGGCACGACTGGAAATTATGTTGCATACATTTGTGTTAAATGAATATGAAAACACATTGACAGCGACTATTTATTCTGTGTGGGGTGGGGTATTTAAATAGCATTGCCATCTCAAACAATGCGAAGTGATCCGTTTAATTACGTGCATAATCGTTACTAGGACAACACTTCGATGGCCATCACTGTTATTTGCAAGGTAGCTTCGTACATTACGTGTTGTTGATCGCGAAAAAGTAATCAAAATTTTAACTGTGATGTTTATGGCTAAGGACGTGTTTGTAAAAGTTGTTGGACTGCTTGTGTTGATTTTTTTTCTTCGTAGAGTTTTCTGCTTTCTGTAAATCACCGTCGTTGTGAATGAAGTCTTCCCATTGACAAGCACATGCAAGGGTGTTATCACACTGAATTCTTAAATGGCAAGACAACTAGCTGTGATAGGATGTGGAAGAGTGTGCTGTCAATGCTCTGCATCACCACACCCTTTGCATTTGGCTGTGGGAGTGGCTTTTGATCAAGCACAGATGTGCCATGTGCCTGGAACTCGAATGCTCAGTTGTCCGCGTGTGCCAAGAACCGTCTGTGAAATTCTGTACTCTATAAATGAATTGGTGCACCACAGCATATATATATAAAAACAATGTTTCCTTTACCCCCAGAATGTATGCATACTGTTAGCGACTCCAAACCAAAACAGCTATATTCCCGTCCCCAATCTACTCGGATTAATGTTTTATTTTTCAATCAAATCTGTTTATAAATCTCTACTGTAACTATCGTAAAATGCGATAGAAGTTCAACATACATGCCTTAGGCTATCGGGTTGAATGGTCCGTACCCCTTCGTGTTACAGTCGCTGTCCGTTGAGTCTGTTGTATTAAAAGCGTTGCCTCCAGGAGACGTCTCTGTGAAGTGAGTTATACACACAACACACGCATGCAAATGGGGGAAGGGGGGGTGGGGTGTGAGAGGAAAGATTGTTCCAGAAACCGACAAATATCAAGAGGCGCCATTTACGGACCCTCCCTTCCTGCAAGGATATGTAACACCTCGCTCTGCGTGTGTGCAATAAAACGGTCAGTGGAAATCGTATATAAATGTGGCCCACATATGGCTGTGTGCGTTTTGTTTCCGCTCTTATGGCTGTCTGGAAATGATGTGGAAAAAACAACTTGGCCCACCCACACAAGAGGCGTCACTGAGCTCTCAAAGGCGTTGCTTGTGCGGAAACACGTGAAACGTCATTAATTCATCTCTTAGCACAACGCCGATCATTATTCATGGCGAACAAACTGCACGTAGCGTGAGAGAGGAAAAAAAAGGATCTGCAACATGTGGCGTTTAAATTATTAACGTAACATTTGAATGTAACGATTATGCAAATGTGAATATGTTTATTTGACTGTGGTCCCGCATTGCTGCGTTTTACATTTTGTGTTTTAAGTTTGGATTACATCGCCAACAAATGTTGATTGGCCTGAGACATTATGCAGCAGGTCGTCGTATTTGATTAGGCGTCGATGGCATTTAAGGCATTGATTTACGTGTGTGTTTTTTTTTACATATGATCAGAGCCCAGAAGTTATTTTCGGTGAGTTAGGCAGGGAACAGTGAATACTGCCACGGTATCAGTGTCAAACAGCCCGTGGGGATCCAAAGGATTTGTTGAAAAGTACAACTTAAAAAATATAAAATAGATTTTTTTAAATGTTTTGTTATGGTTTTTGGAACATTAACATTCATGCTGTGATGTTCAAAGTGTAATTACGCTTGCATCGAAAAACATCACTCTTTACAAAACGAAGCATATGAGATGCACTAATTTGGCACCTGAACTAAAATGCTAAACGTATAAATTAGGCAGATTGAGTCATTTGTGTGGTAAATCTTCTTGTCGCTGGGTTCCTCTCATTCATTTCAATCGAGTTTCTTGGTAATGCATAATTAAGACGTCCAGTGATTCGGCACATTTTATGCAAAGCTGTGTATAATTTATTAGCATAGGCTGGGTCATCCTCCTTGTCTCTGAATATGCAATTGAAGTTGAACAGCAGAGCTTAATGGATAATAATTTGGGAAAGTATTATATAGCAGTTATATTTTATATTTTTTAAATATATATATATAAATGGTATCAACATGAATATAATTGTTTCAGATGTCCCAATACGAATGGGTCAAAAACTGCTCAATGTGGAGATGCCATTCACAATCTCGTGTATTGTGTTAAAGATACTCCAGCGTGTGCAATGTCAATTCAATACGAATCTGCTAATATTGGAAAGGTGGACATTTTTTTTCGCAATATATTTTGATATTATTTATTTCTTACATTTTTATTTTCTTGCTGCGATCAGAACATGTTTCTGGACATAATCATGAAGTAAAAAGTTTACATTTGTGAATCTTGCATAATTACATTAATGTTAATATCCTGCATTATATATTCATCGCCTTTTCCATGCTCAGTATGTACCAAACAAATGTGTTGGAGAACAAAGCCCACGTTTATATTTTTGTGAAATGATTCGTAAACTCATTGGTGGGCCATGTTTCCACGTGTTTAAAGACATACACCAAACCTTTCAGTTATTTCCACATGAGGTGCTGCCACAGTGGTGTAATGATGATCACGCTGAACTTATACTGGTAGGAACCTCCTGGTTACACTAGCCCACAGGGGATTATTGTGTCTGTCCGTCCGTCGTGCATCCAAAAATGGGAGGGGTGGGGCTGGGTGGAGAGAGGAGGGTGGGAAGGGCTGGGTGGGGAGGGTGGGGCTGAGTGGGGGGTGGGAGGGGTGGGGCTGGGTGGGGAGGGGCTGGTCACCCCGTGGTGTCCTTATAAAACTCAACGTTTAACCTACTCACGCCGGCTTGTGCCCGCCCTCACAGTCGGCCATATTTGCGGAATACACCACGCCGCCGTTGACCCTGGCCATTGACCGAGCAACCCAAAGTTCCTACCAGCTCCCTCCGCAGGAATGTGTTAATCCAGAGGTCGCTCGTGCAACGGTACAAATGTCTTAAACCTCTTTCCACCTTCATCTAGACAGCAGTATACAAAGGTGAATCGTGGTTAGTCGATCAACAGGTCGTGTGTGATGGGGTGACGGTTACTACCACCTCTACCAGGCTGTCTGGCCAACGTGGGAGAGTAAGCCAAATAGCCTCCTCTAGAGGGGCTCTACAGCTTCCGCGAGTGGATGCCCTGAGAGATACCTTACACCAATAATGGCATGAGCAAGCAATTGCAAGGCTAAATCGTTACATTTTTAATCACATTTGCACGACCGCATTCATTCTACAAAAGGCTTTCCCTTGTAAAATCGGTTACAATGGCAAATGTTGTTTGTGTTGCATTGGTCAACATAATGCAACATTGGTTTAAATGTCCACGTTTTTAGCGATGACATTTGTTGTGGTTTGCTTCAATGGGACTACTGGATAACCGACAGAGCGGCGTGTGTTTAAAAAAACTGAAAATTCTAATCAAATTGCATTCATGGGATTTTTTTTTAGCGCACCTACCCTTCTTACTTAATTCACAATCACCTCGTGTGATTATGTACGTGTAGCAATGTCTTTTTGTTTGCTTTGTTTTGTATACTAAACATTTAGCAAAAGTATGCACATGAGTCCCAACATCTGTTTTGCGGTTATGTCCTAGGGACTGCACGAGGTCACAGTGTCATTGCAGATTCTCGTTTCAGTGCTGGGATAAAAATGACAGTGCCGGTAAAGAACATAGTTTGGATAAAAATGAAGTCCTGCAGCCACAGAAAAATTCAGGTCATCACATCTCTGATACGACACGCCGAGAAAGACATGTTTGTGAATTCAGAAACTTTGTATAAATTTAATGTAATATATTCATGGTATTAGATTTGATGTCGGTGCGAATGTTTCCAAGAGAGGTCAAAAAAATTAGCCAAATGTAGTAACTGTTAGATTTTGTATAAATGTGTGGCATTCGCTGAGCTCACCTCGCATTTTATTAGGCATTCAAATATAATTTGCAACAATGAGGGTACATTTCCTGCATAGTTAATTATAATGGTGCAAAATCTTGAGTGCAAATGGTTTACATTTTTGTTTCCATCTCAGTTCGTCAGTCTACATTTAGTAAATTCATCACACCCGATTCAAAGATTTTATTTCGTTTACAATCGCAAGAGTTTTGCTTGACACATAGTTTCCAACTCTGTTCAAATGCCTTGTAATCTTGCATTGCCCAGTACCCAAGGTCTTCCTTAAAAATGAACATGTCTCGATAAGTACTTGCATGGCTACGTAGAGGACGTGAACGAATTGTATAACTTACATAATTATACACAACCACCAGGTGGGCGTGGGACGTTGCGGTGATTACCGCTCTGCACTATGAACCTGGTGAGCTGCATTCATTGCTCGGCTATCACCAACGTCAATGGCGAGTGACATCAGGGCTCCACTTTGAGTTCACCAGCGTGATTGAGTATGGAGAGACCTCAACGACAGCCAAGAAAAGGGGGAGGCCTTCATCCAGCAGTTTATTGGCAAATGGGATGTTAACAAATTCAATTTGTTGACAGGTTTTTCCTCGCGGGCCAGCGGTTCACTTAACCCTGCTAGGCAAGGCAGATCAATAGTTAACATCATGGCAATGTTCCGCTTTTGTTTTGTTACATTATTCTCACCCTCTTCACTCTTCTTCTCTTCCCCGTCAATCTGCCGCTCTCGGCCGTCACCCCTCTACCGTCATAGGGTAGTGAGCCCATGTGGTAGGGCAGTGCGCCCACGTGGTATGGCAGTGCGCCCACGTGGTTGGGCAGTGCGCCCACGTGGTTGGGCAGTGCGCCCACGTGCTTCCACTTGGGCCCTCGTTCGAGGGTGCGTTGCTAAGGGGTTTGTTACGCGCTCGCGACCCTCTTTGATGTCTGTGTTTTGAGTTCTTGAATGCATAAGGATAATTGCAATGTTTTGGTTAAATGCAATACCTCAACTTCAAATTTGATGTCGGAACAATGCCCTACTATGCAGTAATTGTCTATATCCCGGCTCACGTCAACATTACTAAAACTAAAACTTTAGTTTTTTTAACCAGATAAGGCCCACTGAGCTATATAGCTCTTCTTTTCGAAGCAACCTGGCCACAAATGATAGCTGAACGAAGTAGCTTATCGTGTGGAAAGTTATTGCGGCCAAACACCCTTGCACACATGTTCCTAAATGCAGCAGGGAAAAACCGGAGGACCCGGAGAAAAATCCACACTCCCACAGGGAGAGAGACACGCAAACTCCAAATATACAGGCGTCACAGGGTCGGGATCGAACCCACAAAATCCTGTATACGAAGCAAGGTATTTAATATCTCGCCACCGTTCCATTCACAAACAATGCTCTCCACCGGTCCGGCAGACAGGGAAGTCAAACAGTTGCAATACATATTTTTCAATGTGCAAAGCTCGGAACATTACTTTTGACAGAATGTGGTTACATGACTGATATGATCCATTTTGAACGGTAATATAGAGATGATTTTAAAAGGCAGCTGCTTTTTCAAACACAATTGCCCTAATCCAATAATGAGCCTTTTAGATCAGCGTTTAACCTCGTAATCTCGTAACACTTTATTTATTTTGTTATGATTAAAGTGACAAATTGATCGCGTCGCACCGATGTCAAACATTTCCGAGGTCCTCCTGATGTAATACATTCACATTGTTACTGGCAAATAACAGCACATTGTCACTCTTGTACATATTCGTTTTGGCAGACAAAAGCGGCCTTAGGAATGTGAGAACCTTCAGACATAATCACTGCTTGGGCACTCTCCCAAGCTGAACTTCATGTGAAGCTTACGGGAATATCTCATTCTTTAAGTCACCTTGAATGCACCCAATCTCACGAGATCTCGGCAGCTGAGATGAGTTGAGCCTGGATAGTGCTTCGATGGATGACCGCCATGCACAGACATGTTTATCGTAGGTGCTGTGATGGGCAGTAGAGGGCAATGCACACACATCCATTGTTGAACAATACTTCTATCCTCTCGTGTCACGGTGGCGAGATGTTAGCTACCTCGCCTGGTATGCAAGAAGGTTGTGGGTTCGATACTGACCCTGACGCCTGTATAGTTGGAGTTTGCATGTTCTCGCCATGGACGCGTGAATTGTTTTCCTCCACATTTAGAATCATTTAGCTTGTGTTTTCAGAAGCAACCTGGCCACAGATGAAACAGCCCAGAGAAGTGGCTTATCGGGTGGAAATTTATAGCAGCCAAATACTGTAAACGGCTCCTGAGAACACGGCAGGGTATGGTTTTTTTGTCAACAAACACAATCCACCTCTTCTGGCGGGGACCATTCATTCCTAATATCCAGACAAATTGAGCTGGGTCATTATTCCTCCTTGCTTTGTGCACACCTTGTGGCGTTTCGTGCTCGGGTGAGAACAGCCGGGGCAGCTTTCTCATTTGGCCTCTCCCCCCCCCCGGTCATGGGGAAATGGGGAGGAGCCCAATGCAGGCTGACTTTGTACCAGCTGCCCTTTGGCTCTACAGACAAACGCCTTGCTGAGGATTATGGATTAAAGGCAAAAACAACGGGATGCCCGTGGACACGTCCCTGTTGGCGCCCGCTTTTAATATGGCCTCGAATACGGATCGTGCGTTTCCAATCAGCGTGCGCCACTGCCGAACAGATAAGACGATGTCTCCGGAGCGTGGCGGACGCGACAAATACCGACAGCCCCGTCTGCGGCGTATATTCACGCGGAGAATGCGCATCACTCAAAGTGTCTGTTTGCGGTCTCGAAAAGAGTTCCTCCAGGCCAGTTTCTGAAAAATATTTTGTTTTATATTGGAAGTGTTGTCACTGCAGCCTTGTGTTTTTATTGTTTTTAAGCGAATGTCTATATGTGCGTTCTATGCATGTGGGGAGTGGTCGTGTAGCGGTTAGCGCGCTGTACTACGAACCCGGCGACCCGAGTTCGATTCCCGCTCACGGTTAACACCAGTGACGATTATCTGAACCGGTCCAGGGCCTGCTGTAAGTCGACTCAGCTTCAAATGAGTATCTGGTGCGAAGTGTAAAATATCGCCACTAGAGCGACAAGGCAGCCGGGCGTAGCGTTGGTCACCCACCCGCTCGTGTGCTGTATTGGCCTTCATAGGTGCTACTGGCTAACAGCACTTGTCCGTTCAGGCTATACGGGGGATCTTTTTCTTTGTTATACATGTAGACTGCATCTGTTGTCGATACTGCGTTCAACCGCCATCATACAACGCACGCGTCCTGAGCGTGCGTTTCTATTACAACCGACGAATGGTTGAATTAATCGGTGTCGTTCATCCGGTCATCGACATTTTACAAAGATATCAGCCACTTGAAAGTCGTGTCAGTCAACCCCGAACACAGGGCATACTTGGTAATTTTTGAAAGCTGGCAAGTGTAAAAAAGCAATCAGCAACAGATCTCAACTATCTTCCATACTTGTGTGCAAATGTCTTACAAATTGCAAAGCCTATTCCGCTTCACACTGGCGAGTACGAGTCGTCTTCATTTTGAGTTTGGAAGCCATTATATGGAGTGTGGGGGCAGGTGATTGATTCCATTTGCACCTCCTGCCACAGCGTGTAATGGGTGAAGATCAGTCGAGTGAGACCCATGGACTCATATAAACTCATAGAGACCCCTCGACTCACACAGACACATCGAATCACATACACAGAAACCCAAAGAACGCACGTAGAGAGCCATACAATGTACTGTGAGTTATGGATTTCCCTTCACCGCAGTCACAATTAGGCAATTCCTTGGTATTCCCCACTATAGAGTGGAGGTAGCTGCACCTCCCATGCCGTGTTCTAACACTGATGGAAGGGCCACGTAAGGACACCTTCGAGTAAATTAATAAATAAAGTATGGCTCATGGATGGGGGATCGGCTGAGAGTTCAGAGGGAGTGAAAAGGCGGTCGGGGGGGGGGATAGAGCTCTGAACGAGGGGATTGTAAGAGTATTTGGCTGCTATACATTTGTAATAAACGACTGGACCACGATGTCTGGCTCAGTGTCCTTTATTCGGTTCGTGCTGTACACCCACACGGCTGTCTTTACTCTGTAGCTTCTCCACGGTGCTGACTCCAATGTCGGCCCGATCCACAACAGCAGCCCCGCTGCTGTTTCTCTCACACAGCCCCCCTTGGCTGTACTCGCTGCAACTCCTCTCTCTCCACAGCTCTGACAGCCTCGTGCTGTCTCCCTCTCTCCCTCCGCAGCTCTGACAGCCTCGTGCTGTCTCTCTCTCTCTCCGCAGCTCCTCCTGGCAGCCACACCGCTGCCTCTAACACACAGCCCTTCTGGCTGTCTCCTCTGCAGCTGCACACCACTCCGCAGCTTCCTCTTGTCTTCGGGGTTGGCTCCCGATGGCCGTCGGTGCCCCCCCTCTTCTCACTCGCCCGCGTGGCCTCACTCTTTTCCGCTCACACCCCGACTGACTTCCCCTTCCGGTTTACCCGCTTAAGGACCCGAACCTTCCACCCACGTCACATGACTCCACCCCCCGTGACGTCACATCCGGAAGGTCGCTTACGCCCGCATTACACCACCCTCCCCCGTAGAAAAATCCCAGCCGACCTCGGCTGACCAATAGCAAATCGTAATGCGGCGAACCGAGCTTCCCCCCCTAAAGGACACTAAGCATACAATGTAACAGCAAGAACAACAACAACAACAACGCAATTAACATCAACGAACGTACAAAAAGCATGCAATAAATACAACTGTAAGAAAAAAAAATAACAAGACAGCAACAATCAACGAAACGTAAGCGATTTGGAACGTGTGCGGGTCGCCGGCCCGTCCCGGACGGTCGGCGGCCCACTCGCAGAACGGGAACGCGATGAAAGTCGAGGAATGACAGGGGGTAATCCCCCTGTCGCAGCTGGAAGTCCACCGACGTCCCGTGTCCCTAAAGAGTTAGTCTTGGGCTTGTCCTGTGACCGTGCCCGCAGCTGGGTCGGAAGGGCTGCAGGGCTCGAAGGTCCCGCAGACCTGGCAGGCGTCCTCCGAGCAGGGCCCCTCGTCCCCCGCAATGTCACGGCCGGCCTGTCTGTTTCGGAGGATCTTTAGCCGACTTGACCGGTGCCGAGGCCTCCTGCTGCGGCGGAGCCGGGAAGCGGGCCCAGCAGTCTCTGGCGTAGTGGCCCCTACGCCCGCAGCAGAAACATTCGGCCTCGTTGCGCCGAAGCGCAGGCCTCGCCTCCTGACGGCCCCGTTCTGGTAGCGCCGCGCGCGGTCTCGGCCCGCCGCGTCCCGTCCATGGAGCGGAGGCGGCCGTCAGTTGTTGAGGGCCCCGGTCATCCGGAACATAGACAGCCTGCGCAGGGTTCCACCCCAGCGCATCCCCTTCTTTGACGGGCCCCCCCGTCCATGCCGTCACTTGTTTCCAGCGACGGAGGTTGAATTGCGCATCGAGACACTTAGCAGCCGTCCGGGAAGTTAGCTTCTCATGCCCACACACAGGCATGGGGATCCCTAGATCCCGAGACAGCTCCAACATTTTCCCTAATATGAGAGGCTCGAGCAGGTCCTGTGGCGTCTCAGGATAAGCTGCCATGGCCAGCTCCAGCACCGCACCCCTGAACGCCACGGGCGACTCCTCTGGTGCTCGTTGTCGTTGAGCGAATCGCCGATGCGCATCATCTGGTGGCTCATAAGCATCGGCCATTTCTTGAAAAACACCACATAAAGTTGCCTTCTTATCGGTCGTTATGGAACGGAAGAATCGGACAGATTCGTCGTCCAGGAGAGTCGGCAACACCTCCAAAGCCTCCGCATCGGTCCATCTTGCTGTGCGTACCGCCGCCAAGAAGCGGCAGGCGAACGCGCTCCAGTCCCCACCGACGGAAAATTCTTTAACCGTTGTAAGGTGGCGACTCCGACTCCTCTTCCCGCCGTCTTCCAATGGTGGTGGTTGTGATGGCAAATTCAAAATGGCGTCGGCCCGCGGCGTGGCCAAGATGGCGGTTTGGCGCCACGGAGCGCGCAAAATGGCGGCCTCTTGCCGCGTGGGCAATGGCGGCGGCAGGACAGGCAACGTGGCGGCCCGCGGAGCACCAATTGCATCATCCATCGTCCCTGGCGCGACGAGATGGCATAGATGCGCCAGGACGTCCTTAAGTGCCTCCAGTTGTACCGCCATCGCTTGCCATCGTTGATCCGCGTCTGATGATGTCGACGGACCCGCCACCGCGCCAACATCCTCCACTCCCGTTCCCGTGGTCGCCTCAGCCGGGCTCTCCTCCACCACCCCAACAGGATCCGTGGTTGGAGGGAGTTCGTCGTCGTCGGACGAAGAAGCCGATGCAGGCGCCGGATTAACTTTCTTCCTCACTTGTTTCGACATGCCGTTGCACTTCCGACACCAGTGTAATAAACGACTGGACCACGATGTCTGGCTCAGTGTCCTTTATTCGGTTCGTGCTGTACACCCACACGGCTGTCTTTACTCTGTAGCTTCTCCACGGTGCTGACTCCAATGTCGGCCCGATCCACAACAGCAGCCCCACTGCTGTTTCTCTCACACAGCCCCCCTTGGCTGTACTCGCTGCAACTCCTCTCTCTCCACAGCTCTGACAGCCTCGTGCTGTCTCCCTCTCTCCCTCCGCAGCTCTGACAGCCTCGTGCTGTCTCTCTCTCTCTCCGCAGCTCCTCCTGGCAGCCACACCGCTGCCTCTAACACGCAGCCCTTCTGGCTGTCTCCTCTGCAGCTGCACACCACTCCGCAGCTTCCTCTTGTCTTCGGGGTTGGCTCCCGATGGCCGTCGGTGCCCCCCCTCTTCTCACTCGCCCGCGTGGCCTCACTCTTTTCCGCTCACACCCCGACTGACTTCCCCTTCCGGTTTACCCGCTTAAGGACCCGAACCTTCCACCCACGTCACATGACTCCACCCCCCGTGACGTCACATCCGGAAGGTCGCTTACGCCCGCATTACACCACCCTCCCCCGTAGAAAAATCCCAGCCGACCTCGGCTGACCAATAGCAAATCGTAATGCGGCGAACCGAGCTTCCCCCCCTAAAGGACACTAAGCATACAATGTAACAGCAAGAACAACAACAACAACAACAACGCAATTAACATCAACGAACGTACAAAAAGCATGCAATAAATACAACTGTAAGAAAAAAAAATAACAAGACAGCAACAATCAACGAAACGTAAGCGATTTGGAACGTGTGCGGGTCGCCGGCCCGTCCCGGACGGTCGGCGGCCCACTCGCAGAACGGGAACGCGATGAAAGTCGAGGAATGACAGGGGGTAATCCCCCTGTCGCAGCTGGAAGTCCACCGACGTCCCGTGTCCCTAAAGAGTTAGTCTTGGGCTTGTCCTGTGACCGTGCCCGCAGCTGGGTCGGAAGGGCTGCAGGGCTCGAAGGTCCCGCAGACCTGGCAGGCGTCCTCCGAGCAGGGCCCCTCGTCCCCCGCAATGTCACGGCCGGCCTGTCTGTTTCGGAGGATCTTTAGCCGACTTGACCGGTGCCGAGGCCTCCTGCTGCGGCGGAGCCGGGAAGCGGGCCCAGCAGTCTCTGGCGTAGTGGCCCCTACGCCCGCAGCGGAAACATTCGGCCTCGTTGCGCCGAAGCGCAGGCCTCGCCTCCTGACGGCCCCGTTCTGGTAGCGCCGCGCGCGGTCTCGGCCCGCCGCGTCCCGTCCATGGAGCGGAGGCGGCCGTCAGTTGTTGAGGGCCCCGGTCATCCAGAACATAGACAGCCTGCGCAGGGTTCCACCCCAGCGCATCCCCTTCTTTGACGGGCCCCCCCGTCCACGCCGTCACTTGTTTCCAGCGACGGAGGTTGAATTGCGCATCGAGACACTTAGCAGCCGTCCGGGAAGTTAGCTTCTCATGCCCACACACAGGCATGGGGATCCCTAGATCCCGAGACAGCTCCAACATTTTCCCTAATATGAGAGGCTCGAGCAGGTCCTGTGGCGTCTCAGGATAAGCTGCCATGGCCAGCTCCAGCACCGCACCCCTGAACGCCACGGGCGACTCCTCTGGTGCTCGTTGTCGTTGAGCGAATCGCCGATGCGCATCATCTGGTGGCTCATAAGCATCGGCCATTTCTTGAAAAACACCACATAAAGTTGCCTTCTTATCGGTCGTTATGGAACGGAAGAATCGGACAGATTCGTCGTCCAGGAGAGTCGGCAACACCTCCAAAGCCTCCGCATCGGTCCATCTTGCTGTGCGTACCGCCGCCAAGAAGCGGCAGGCGAACGCGCTCCAGTCCCCACCGACGGAAAATTCTTTAACCGTTGTAAGGTGGCGACTCCGACTCCTCTTCCCGCCGTCTTCCAATGGTGGTGGTTGTGATGGCAAATTCAAAATGGCGTCGGCCCGCGGCGTGGCCAAGATGGCGGTTTGGCGCCACGGAGCGCGCAAAATGGCGGCCTCTTGCCGCGTGGGCAATGGCGGCGGCAGGACAGGCAACGTGGCGGCCCGCGGAGCACCAATTGCATCATCCATCGTCCCTGGCGCGACGAGATGGCATAGATGCGCCAGGACGTCCTTAAGTGCCTCCAGTTGTACCGCCATCGCTTGCCATCGTTGATCCGCGTCTGATGATGTCGACGGACCCGCCACCGCGCCAACATCCTCCACTCCCGTTCCCGTGGTCGCCTCAGCCGGGCTCTCCTCCACCACCCCAACAGGATCCGTGGTTGGAGGGAGTTCGTCGTCGTCGGACGAAGAAGCCGATGCAGGCGCCGGATTAACTTTCTTCCTCACTTGTTTCGACATGCCGTTGCACTTCCGACACCAGTGTAATAAACGACTGGACCACGATGTCTGGCTCAGTGTCCTTTATTCGGTTCGTGCTGTACACCCACACGGCTGTCTTTACTCTGTAGCTTCTCCACGGTGCTGACTCCAATGTCGGCCCGATCCACAACAGCAGCCCCGCTGCTGTTTCTCTCACACAGCCCCCCTTGGCTGTACTCGCTGCAACTCCTCTCTCTCCACAGCTCTGACAGCCTCGTGCTGTCTCCCTCTCTCCCTCCGCAGCTCTGACAGCCTCGTGCTGTCTCTCTCTCTCTCCGCAGCTCCTCCTGGCAGCCACACCGCTGCCTCTAACACGCAGCCCTTCTGGCTGTCTCCTCTGCAGCTGCACACCACTCCGCAGCTTCCTCTTGTCTTCGGGGTTGGCTCCCGATGGCCGTCGGTGCCCCCCCTCTTCTCACTCGCCCGCGTGGCCTCACTCTTTTCCGCTCACACCCCGACTGACTTCCCCTTCCGGTTTACCCGCTTAAGGACCCGAACCTTCCACCCACGTCACATGACTCCACCCCCCGTGACGTCACATCCGGAAGGTCACTTACGCCCGCATTACACATTTACAAATGATCGGGCAAATTCGTTGAGCTGTCATTTTTGGCTGGGTCGCTTCTGAAAAAGAACTACTTAGCCCAGCGGGGCCTTACCCCGGTAAAATAGATCATATTTATATATAAAGAGGCAGAGAGAATGGGACCCAGTGACAGGGTTGGTGAAAAGGAGGAGAGTAAAGAGAGGGTTTCAGAAGGGTCGGAGGAGAGAGAGGAAAGAGCAGACGCGACTTGAGCTGGCGGAGAGAGAGATTCCTACGAGTGTGTAGCCGTGAGTCGTGGCCCTTGCTGGAACAACACCAACAACAAAAACGTTCCTTTAACCACGACTGCTCACGTGGACTCCCTTGCACAGTGCGGCAGAGTGCGGTGTTTCCGAGGTGAAGAGAAGCCAGCTCATCTTCTTGGTTCTTTCGGTAAAGTCACGTAGAAGGGAAATAATAAAATAATAAAAATAAAACATAATAAAATAATTCTCACGACGTTTCGGCCACAACGCAAGCAGCCGTGACTTTACCGAAAGAACCAAGAAGATGAATCCCTGCAGTCACGAAAGCTTTAAATCGAAATTTAGAAGCCAGCTCGTTCATTTATTTGATGCGAGTAGCAATCATGAGGAAGTATACACATTGTGGAGTGGGTTGGTTAATCCAAAGTTGGTGTGGATACCTTTGGTACAAGGTTCTATATATTTCCTTGGTGTCCAGGTAATAAGCTGCAGCCCTTTGTGAATCAACTGTGGGATGAAGGCATCTCTATGCCTTTCGATCATGGGGGGCTGGTTCAACCATTCCTTCACCATGCTCATTAGCGCGGGCTGGTGAAGGGGTGGAAATCAGCACCGGTTCAGACATCACTCACCACTGACCGACCATGGAGTCAAAATCAGGTGGCCCGGTTCGTCGTGTGGTCTCCCAACCACGTGCCATAGGTACGTACATTCATGAGTAATACAGTACAACTTCGGTGTATTTTATCCGCAACCCTACTAGCCACAATTCCTATTATCCACAGGAGCTTCAGGGTTAGCAAAACCTCCCATTATCACCGGCTCAATTCCTATCATCCGCAGTTATCCACATTTTTCACAGACGAGTGAAGTAACATTTCTTATCACCCCGCGGATAATATTACTACGCAATGTTTGGTCCATCATATCACCGTGGATAAGAGAGAGGAGTTATGGGATGATACATTGATAGACATGTGTGTGTATCCAGAGCATTGTCATCGGCTGCGTGCCAAGTGCTGTTATTGCCGCACGCTGCGTGAGAATTAATGCCGTAGGTAAAACACAATTACGGCGGGGAGACTGTTATCCTTCACGAGATTAGGCGGTCTGACCTCCCGTGAAGTTGCATGGAATTTTACTCGTTGACACTTCGGTAGCATCGCGATATGCAGTGCCATTCCATGCGGGCGGCTCCTGCTGTTGCACAACCAGTGCGGTGCGATACATTTTAAAACAATATTCTACGTATTTAAAATTTGATGAGACCAATTCCAAAGGAATTTGGCGAATCAGTACCATTTACGAATAAAAGCCGATCTTTTAGCTCGATATTGTTGAAACGTTGATTGAGTTTTGTCAACATTCCTTTCAACAGTTCCCTTTAAGCGGTGTGGCAAACGTGGGTGATTTAGATAGCAATTATCATAAAATAAATCTATCGAACACTTTTATTTAGGTTACCTTGGCACAAATCGTGATCACAAAAAAGCCACGGGTAACCATTTCTTCACGCTGGCTTTCCTATTTGCAGCATTGACACTCGCGCGTAAGTCGTGACCAGGAAATTGGTTTACAAATTTTAAATCCTAAAGTTACGCCCCGCCTAACCACGGCCTATAAATACCGGAGTGCCGACTCTGAATTGAAAAAAGGTGTTTTTAAGGTCAGCGTAATTTCACTTGATACCGTGGGGTTGCCATCAAGGGGGTTCTGCGTTAAAGTATCTGCAAGGTAAATGCACACCCAACGACGACGGGCTTAGCCGTTGATTAAGTGGGAGACCTCAAGTGCTTTGAACAGTGGCTGGTGCACGAATACATGTTCCACGGTGAGTCGAGCTCCCCGAGAAGATTCAACAGAGACAGTGATTATTGGCATGGAAGTATCGCTGGGAACCGTGGCAGCTCACGAAAAAGTGGGGTCTTGTGGTTATTCACAGGACCACAAAAAAAAACAAAGATCCCCCGTATAGCCTTAACAGACTGTAGGGGCAAGTGCTGTTAGCTAGCACCTATGAAGGCCGGAACGGTACACGAGGGGGTGGGTGGCCAGCACCACGCCCGACCGCCTTTGTCTCCCTAGTGGCGATGTTTACACACCGCACCAGGTACTCATTTGAGGCTGAGTCGACCTAGGGGAGGCCCAGGACCGGTTCAGATAATCGTCACTGGTGTTTGCCGTGAGCGGGAATTGCAATCGGGTGGCCAGGTCCGTAGTGGAGCGCGCTAGCCACTACACTACCGCTCCCCACAACAACAACAAAAACATCTTCTTGGTTCTTTCGGTAAAGTCACGTAGAAGAGAAGTAATAAAATAATAAAAAGAAAACATAATAAAATGTTTTATTATGTTTTATTTTTATTATTTTTACGTGACTTTACCGAAAGAACCAAGAAGATGAATCCCTGCAGTCACGAAAGCTTTAAATCTAAAAAACAAAAAACCACACACACACACATGCAATGGCTTCTATAGAGACGCCGACGACACACGTTCTTCCTTGACTAAGAGCTTTCATTGTGGACACCAACACTAGATTTGAAGCTTTCGTGACTGCAAGGATTCATACTCTTAGGTTTTTTCGGTAAAGTCACGTAGGTAAAAAATTAAAATTAATAAAAGTTAAATAAAAATAAAAATCACGACGTTTCGGAGGCAACAGAAGCCTCCGTCTTCAGGTGGAACCGTCACAGCACAATAGCTGTATCAAGTGATACAGCTATCGTGCTGTATCAAGTGATACAGCTATCGTGCTGTATCAAGTGATACAGCTATCGTGCTGTGACGGTTCCACCTGAAGACGGAGGCTTGTGTTGCCTCCGAAACGTCGTGATTTTTATTTTATTTTACTTTTATTATTTTTTTTTACCTACGTGACTTTACCGGAAAAAACCTAAGAGTATGACACCAACACTATTCCTAGGCCCAGGCTTCGGTTCTTGATGCTCGAACTTTGTCTTCTCTCCAAGCGTCCAATTGCTCTTGCGCTCTCCCCTTTTATATCCCTCGAGCCCCCGTTCTCGAAGGTTCGCTCACCACGTTCCCCTCAGCCAATCCTCGCCCTCCTTCTTCTCTAACGGTCGTCAACCGTCACCCCGACCGTCCACCCTCGTGTGTCCCCGCCCTTGACGCTTGAATTTCTCTCTCAATCAGAGGCTTGACGCACGTCCCGACTGTCCGTTTGCACCCGCACCGTGTCAGGTAAGCGGTCTCTTGTTTTTCGCTCTTTACACGTCCGTCGCACATTCCAACATGCGTTTTTCACCGAATTCTGGACATATATCTACATATATATAAAAGGGAAATTTGTGAATATGTGTGTCTGTTAGAAATGTTTAGCATACTTCCCAACATGCAACAAACTTGAAATTTAGCATGTGGGTAGCTTCCACACTGTACACAATGCAAAAAGTATAAAAATAGACCTTTGTATTTGGGGGGGTGGGGGGGGCGCAATAATGGATATATTTTGCACGGCAAGTGAGTGGTGACGTCACATCTCTGATGTCACCCGCATGCGGCAATGTCACGCAGTGTGCCTGCTGACGTCACGCATCCCCCCCCAACCCTCCGCGTAGGCCGTGTATTCATCCAAGACAAGAATCCAAGTCCTGGGCGAAGCCGGGTAGTAAAGCTAGTAATATATAAAATAGCCATGTTGCATATATAATAAGTCCCTCATAACAAACACAACTTCAGTACAAATTTTCATCGAGATTGGATCATTACAAACAGGCGGACAGAGCTGATGTATTAATGTTATCGACATTAGTGGGAAAGCGGTATTTGGGAGAAGTCACTTCAAGGGATCTCAAAAGTAGTTCTGTGATGTCCCCTTCTGTCGGACACGAAGAGTTGCTTCCCTCCGAGTTCAGAATGGATTTTTCGTCATCACATGCCACTAATAGCACAATGGGGATACGTTTGGGAAGACGTTTTATGTTGTTTAAATGGAAACTCGCAACCCACACGTCCGTTCGACGTACAGTAAAACCTTGGATTGCGAGTAACTTGGCCTGCGAGTGTTTTGCAAGACGAGCAAATTTTTTTAATATATCTTAATTGTATGAACGAGCGAGGTCTTGCAATACGAGTAGTACGTATACCCTTTGTCTGCCGAGCGTCACGTGATCACACCTGATATACGAGTGCTTTGATATACGAGTGCTTTGGATTATAAGCACGTTTCTGGAACGAATTATGCTCGCAATCCAAGGTTTTACTGTATCTGTCAACCCGTACCTCCCAGCCAGCCAGGACACTTTTTGTTTATCTTTTCTAGAGTCCTGTCTCTCTCTCTCTACCCTCTTCTTGCCTTCTCTGTACCGTAGATCCCAATTTATCTCGATTTCTCGCTTTGTCTCTGCTTATGCTTCTCCATTGCTCTTTCCCCTCTTCCACCTCTCGTTCTTTATTCCTGTCCTCTCTCCACTGTACCTCACCCACTTCCCTCTCCCCTATCTCTCTCTCTCCCTGTTTCTCTCTCACGCCTCTCGCTCTCCCTATTCCCACCAATTCCCTTTCACGCCTCAATCACTCTTGCATCTCCATAATCCTCCCTCCCACTGCTCGTCGCTTTCCCTCGCCCTCCTCTTTCTCTTTCCTCTCCGTTTCACACTTTCACGCCATTCGACTCTCTTTCCTGCCCCTCTCCTCTGCATTCCTCCGCGTCTCCACGTCCCTCCTCCTCAGCCTGTATCACCTCCCTCCTCCTCTGTCGCATGTGCACGGGATACACGGCCGGGGTGGAGGCGATGTGGGGTGAGGAAGTGACGTCAGAGCGACGCACAAACCTGCCTCAACATGCGGGTGACGTCATAGTCACGCAGGTGTGCGCGTCACACGCATTTGCACGCCAGCCGGCCAGGAATCCAGCCAGGCAACCGGGAATGCAGCCAGGAAAAAGAAAAACGTATTTTACTAAAAACGTATTTTACTAATGTAAAAGTATAAAATGAAACAAAGTGGTCCGGAATTTTCTCAGCATCCTGTTTGTGAAAGCTTGTATGCATGTATGTTTAACTTCTTTCGCACCGTACCTCGCAAACTACGCATTGGCGCGGAGGTGCGGATCACATGCGTGGAAATCAGTTGAGTCCATTTCTTTGTCTTACTTTTGATTCCCCACTGTCAGTGGCAAAGCACGTCAGACGGGTGACATGAATTTATTTTAATCCATGGATAGATTCGGACTGGGCTCACAAGTCGATGGTTGATATTCTTCAATAAAAATTAGTGTAAACCCGATACATTTCATAACTATTACTGCAGTGAATAGACCATGGTTGATGATGTTGAAATTATTAAAACTAAAATGGTAAAATGTATATACTGTGGCAGAATATCATGATAGATCGAGGTGATGTATACTTTTAGACGTAGGAAACTGTCTGCAATGGGCTCTAGGGGTCTTTCAAAAGGACACTGACAATTTCTATTTCAGCTGCATCAAATCCCAGCGATGTTTGCAGCCAATATTTGAAAGAACAGTTTCTTGCTTTTACATCAAACACCCGTGCAGCCTAAAGTACGCAGGCCTAAAATGTTTTACCACGTAGGCTTTCGTGACCAATAGTATCCATAAAAATAGTTTTTTTTGGGTTAGATGGCGTAAATATTAATGTGTCGTTAAACCCCGCCACCACCCGACACAGCCAATGAGTAAGGTTTGTCACGTAAAGAAAACATGCCAATTGGTTACTAGTTCAGTACACCGGTTGTGTGTTGGAGAGTAAACCCACTACAACATTCACATGTTGTGGATTTACGACACATTTATATTTATGCAATCTAACCCAAAATAACCTCTATTATGGAGGTCTAAAATTTTGACATTGCATGCGAATTTATACATTTCTAAGAAAATACCATCCAAAAAGAACGCTTTGTCATTTCCCTGCTGGAGTTTAAATGCCATGTAGTGTAGCCAATTGCAAATTTAGCTATCTTTCAAAGCCTTTTGATTTCTGCTGTCAGGCGTTCACAGTGGACAAGTGTTTTCTCCTTGATTGTGACTGATACAGCAATATCACCAGGGGCGGTTTCTTCATTAGGGCGATTGGGCGACGCACCACCAATGTCATTCAACCACAGAGTTACGCTAGCCGTCACTGTCAGCCTCTGGATATAGTCCAATCAGCGTCATGTCACGTTCTGTGGAGTACCGCCTCTTTTTGGGCGATTTCACTACGGCTGAGAATCGCCCCGAGTGGCCCCATAGACTTACATTCAAAGATGTTTTTTTTCGAACGGGGGCGCTGCAATGCATTCTCTATGGCTTCCGGGAGGGCATGCACTAACGTGCTTACGTCATAATACGTGCTAACGTCATCATACGTAAGAACGTTTCATCCAACAATATAATTTATCGCCACCTAGTGGAATCTTTAATAAAATAAACTTGAGTGGTTTGTTTTAATAGTGAGTATATAAACAAACAAGATGTATTGTAAGAGTCACTTTTTTTTTCATTAATATTAAAGAAGTGAAGTTGCCTTTACATGCCTAAGCTGTTAATTTATTCATTGCATGGGTGGACCTTATCAATCATCCAGACATTTGCCCCCCCTGAGAGATTTTGCAGGAGCCGCCACTGAATATCACCTCACATTATACTTTTTTTTAAGGGCAAAGAAAGATTTGTTTTAAAATGCTGGCTACACGGAAACTTTTTGCACATGTGTGTTTTGTTGGGGGTAGAGTGGTGCTGTGGTTAACACACTCCACTCTGATCCCGACAACCCGAGTTTGATTCCCAGCTTGGGCCAAAATGAGAGGTGAGCATGATATGAATTGGACCTGCATCCCCCTTCCTCCTTCACAACCCTGCACTGACCAGCGTGGTGAAGTATAGTCAAACAACCCTCGCGACAGGCTTGGCGTGGGGAAGCCTTCATCCAGCAGTGAATGGATCATGATTGAAGATGACGATGATGACGATGACGTCCATGTTGGTCAATAAATCAATAGGCTTGTGTGTCTCCAGAGACAATTCGTTTGCGCCTTATGAGGTCACCTGTAGGTTTTGTAGCGCCAAGAATGACTTAGTAGGCCAATCCTTCAGTGGCAATCCTTGACACAGCAATTGCAAGTGAATGCGGTGGCAGCTCCAGAGGTATTCGTTGCTTTTTCTTTACGTCGCTCCCTCTTGGTCTGCCAAGTGGTGTGTCTTTTCTCCTCGCCTTTCCTGAGGCCTGTTTTCACGGCCTGCTGCTAGCTGAGTCGGTCGCCGGCAGTTTGCTCCCATCACCTGGGTTGATGTTGCAGCTCTTCATGTCCCGTTTGCAGACATCTTTGAAACACAGGACTGGGCGACCAGTGGCCCGTGTGCCTGATGCCAGCTCGCCGTAAAAGACATCCTTGGGTATTCTGCCATCCTGCATGCGGCGCATGCATCCAAACCATCTCAGGCGCCTATGACTGAGTAGAGAGTACATGCTGGGAATGTTGGCCAAGTTGAGGACTGAGTTGTTGGGAATGCGATCTTGCCATCTGATACCGAGGATGCGCCTGAGACATCGGAGGTGGAATGTGTTTCGTGGATGTTCTTGATGGGCGTATGTTGCCCAGGACTCAGACCCATAGAGGAGGGTGCTAAGGACACAGGCCCGGTACACCTGTACTTTGGTGTTGAGCATTAGGGATTTGTTCTCCCACACTCTTTTGGTCAGCCTGAACATAGCTGAGGACGCCTTGCCAATGCACTTGTCAATCTCTGTGACAAGGGACAGTGATGGTGGAACCCAAGTAGGTGAAGTCCTGAATCGCTTCCAGGGTGTAGCTGCCAATGTTTATGGAAGGGGTGTCTCTGACATCCTGGCCCATGACATTGGTCTTTTTCAGACTGATTGTCAGGCCAAAGTTGTTGCAGGCATTGGCAAGGTGGTCGATGAGTGTCTGCAGACTTTGTTCTGTGTGAGGTGTCAGCGCCGCATCATCGGCGAATAGGAGTTCTCTGGTGAGGACTTTGCGGACTTTTGGATCTGAGACGGCCAAGGTTGAAGAGTTTGCCATCAGATCTTGTATGGAGAAAGACTTCCTCTTCTGCTGTCCCAAAGGCATGTGTGAGCATAAGTGATAAAAATTTGCCAAACAGAGTTGTGGCAAGCATCTACCCCTGCTTTACACCGCTGAGTATAGGAAATGCCTCTGAGGTGGTGCCGCTGTGCTGTATTGTTCCTTTCATGTTGTCATGGAAAGAGGAGATGACTGCCAGCAGCTTCGGTGGGCAGCCAATCACTTTGAGGAGTTTGAAGAGACCTCTCTTACTGATGAGGTCAAAGACCTTTGTACAGGGGCATTCTCTGTTCTCGACATTTCTGCTGTAGCTGACGCTAGGAGAAGAGCATGTCAATTGTGGACCTTCCAGCTAGTATCTGTAACCTGCTGAGGACCACATGGGCAAAGGTTTTCCCCACGAATCTCAGCAGGGAGATGACACGGTAGTTATTGCAGTCCCCACGGTCACCCTTGTTTTTATATAGGGTGATGATGTTGGAGTCTCTTATGTCCTGAGGCACTGCTCCTTCTTCCCAGCACTAGCAGAGAAGTTCATGGAGTTTTGCGAGGATGGCGGGTTTCACAATATTTCAGTAACTCAGGTGTGATGCCGTCCTGTCCCGGGGACTTGCCGCTGGCTAGTGAATTGATGGCGTTGTAAAGTTCCTTCAAGGTTAGAACATTGTTCAGTTCGTGTATCATTGGCAGGGGCTTTACAGCAGCAACGGCAGCTTCTAACACACCGTTGTCTCGTGAGTAGAGCTCTGAGTAGTGTTCTACCCACCTGGCCATTTGCTCTTGTTTATCAGTGATGATGGCCCCTGTGCTGGATTTAGGGGGGCAGTCCTTCTCATGTTTGAACCAAAGGCTGTCTTGACGCCTTCATACATGGCATGGATATTACCAGTGTAATAGGCGAGTTGGATCCTACTGCTGAGGTTCAGTCAGTAGTTGTTTGCGCAGCGTCTGGCGGTCGTTTCAGCTGCACTGCGGGCAGCTTTTAGAGCCCTTAATGATCCTGTACTTAGAACGTGCTTGTACTTCAGGAGCGCTATGCGTTTGGCTTGGAGGATGGGTTCCAATATAGCCATGTGTTCCTCAAACCAGTCTGTGTTCTGCCTTGTCTGCTTGCCGAAGGTATTGATGGCTGCATTCAAGATGGCGTCTCTGATGTATGTCCACGTTGTTTCCACACTTCCATCTGGTGTGTCGTGTAGAGACTGCTCAAGGCTGTGTTGGAATGATCGAGTCAGCTCTGGGAGGGAGGTCTTGGCAGAGTTGATGCGTAGGTAGAGCTTTTGTTTGAAGCGGTGTATCTTTTTGGGGCGTTGTCTGACCTTGCTGAATACCAGTGAGTTATCGGTGTCACAGACTGCACTGTGGTAGCTGCGTGTGATGAGTACTGAATTGAGGAGGGCTCGTCGGGTGATGACCAAGTCGAGTTGGTGCCAATTAAGAGACCTTGGATGTCTCCATGACACGTTATGGCAAGGATTTGTGAGAAAGAATGAGTTTGCGATACAGAGATTGTGGTATGAGCAGAGCTCCAGTAGTCTTTGGCCACTGACAATCATCTTTCCAATGCCGTGATAGCCAAGGGAACGCGGGTCACGCGTCGTGGTCAGCTCCAACCCTTGCATTGAAGTCTCCCAACAGAAACATGTACTCAGAGCTGGGGATTTTGCGAATAATATTGTGGAGCTCTTCATAGAGCTGGTCATGAATCTCCAGAGGTGAGTAGATTTGTTGGGGCGTAGACACTCAGGATGTTAAATCTTGAGCTTTCGTGACTGCAATAATTCATATGATTGGGTCTTTCGGTAAAGTCACGTAGATAGGTTCAAAGAAAATAACAAAACAAAAAACTATGACGTTTCGATCACAACACAAGCGGTCGTCATCAGAAGATGACCGCTTGAAGACGACAGCTTGTGTTGCGATCGAAATGTCGTAGTTTTTTGTTATTTTCTTTGAATCTATCTACGTGACTTCACCGAAAGACCCAAGAATACTCCGAATGTTTACATGGCCAGATGCAGTGAGCAGTCTCATGAGCAGAATCCGCTCGGAGCCTGCGGTTGGTGGTTCTATCATGCCAAGGAGTGTGTTTTTGACGGCGAACCCAACTCCGTGTTGCCTTGGTTCGTTCTGCTGTTTGCCTTGCCAGTAGAAAGTATAGTCACTCTCTCGAAGTCAGCCACTGCCAGCAAGCCGGGTCTCCTGCAGTGCTGCAATATACACATGGAGTCTCGCCATCTCCCTGTCGATTACTGCAGTCTTGCGGATGTCCTCAATCTGCAATAGATCTTCAGAGAGTTCAGAACACATTGTACGTACATTCCAGCTTGCAAAATGAAGGGCTGTTACCTTCTTTCCTTTTGTTTTGCTTTTGTCCGGTGCAGGTGTTGCAGACCACTTGTCTGGTGATGAACTATACGCTCCAAGCACCCATTGGAGCAGGTGAGCCGTGGCGGGAAAGTACCTTATTGGCCGGGGGCTGCCCAGCTTGAGGTAGGCAGTAGCTTTCCATTGGGGTGCAATGACCCCTCCCACTAACGATGGAAACCCGTGGCGCCCAATTTTTACGGCAATCCAAAATTAGCTTATAACCCGTGACTGCTGCCGTCCGTTTCTTAGCCATGATTAGGTGGCCGAGGAGTATCCTCTTCCCATTTTTGCACCTCTTGTTGGTGCAAAGCCCGGGCAGGTTACTCTGGAAATTCTGGGTTGACCATGCGTCAGGATCCCCCCCTCGGCCTTGCAGGTGAGGTCCAAAGGAGTGAGTAGCACGACGTTTGGTACCAGTTTGGCAGCAGGGGCTGCCGGGAATGTGCCTCTGTGCGTCACAAAACCGCCTAAGGGGCCCCACTCCTGATTTTCTGTCGGGGTTTACTCCCTTAGCCATTGACTCTGCCGAGACACTCACAAGGCAGTGAGAAAACCGCGAAACCCTGGGAGGGGGCCTTACCTGGTACTGACAGCCGGGCCAGCTGTGCCTGGGACTCGCGTAAGGCAGGGTCGTCACGCCCTGAGGTAGTTTATCGCAAACTACCCCCATGTTCATCTTCTTGGTTCTTTCGGTAAAGTCACGTAGAATGGAAACAATAAAAATAATAAGATAAAACATAATAAAATTATTCTCACGACGTTTCGGCCACAACGCAAGCAGCCGTCATCAGGTAAAGACCAGGTCTGCCGGGGAGATAGCAGAGAAGAAAAACGCACATGAGAACGGCACAACACGATTCAAAATGAAGACAAACGCTTGCCTCACAGAGCCACAACTGGCGGGAGTTTGTACGAGGAACATTTTTAGATCGCGCCTCGAGGCTGCACGCGTATACCCCCAACCCCCCTTCCCCACGGCGCGCACATTGCCACAGTCACACTCCCGCTGAGAACATGGCACTGTGTATGGCGACATGCCACGGCACGAGCCGTGCACGTCAACCGCGTATAGTGAGGGCAGCTACTACAGTACAAGCCTTCCAGTCAACGGCACAATATTGGAACGTTTTTTTGTATGCGTGCAATGTCCCCTGAACGTCGTGTGGCATTGGCATGTTGCGTTCCGCCCTGCGCAAGGACCGGGGTGGATGCAGGGGCTTTCGGTGGGGCTGCAGTCCCTGAGCCTGGGATTTTAAGGGCTCCCCAACCAAAAAAAAGAGTACAGCTTTAAAATGAATGCAACGCAGTGCCTTAATAGTACTATAATGGATCCAATTGTGTAATTTAGCCATTGATGTCATAACATCAGTGTGTATTACGACCAGTTAAGTGTAGAATTTAAAAAATATATCTGTCTTGGTTTGACTTCGATTCAGCTTAATAATTGGTATACATTTGTTAAGTGCTCTGACCATCGACAGGCCTGATGCACAATTCGTACAGTACATCATATTTAAACACCGGAACTGTCATAACCAAGGTGAATAACAAGGGAGTGTTTGGCAGAGGTGGGACAAAGTCATTGTTATGCAAATCCAAGTCGAGTCGCAAGTCATCAAATTCATGACTCGAGTCTGACTCGAGTCCAAGTCACATGACTCGAGTCCACATCTCATAGGTGGGACAAAGTCATTGTTATGCAAGTCCAAGTCGAGTCGCAAGTCATCAAATTCATGACTCCAGTCTGACTCGAGTCCAAGTCACATGACTCGAGTCCACACCTCTGGTGTTTGGCATTGGGCATAATTGTTGGGAAAACAGTAATGGAAAGGAATTGAATATATAATGGAGACCCCTCACAATCCAGCGTGATCCAGCCCTACATGTGTGATATTAGGTAAAAATGGCCCAATGAAACGGGATTGTATTAACAGTAATAAGTGCTGTACTAACAATTATAATTACTGTGCTTACACTTTTAAGTACTATACTAACAGATATGTACAGATGTGAATGAAAGAGATGATTAACCCTAACCTTCGATGATGATTTGTTGTGCCATCTTTCCTAGTTTTCACCTGTCCCACTGTTACCGTGCCATGTTTACCTGTCCCACTGTTATTGTGCCATGTTTACCTGTCCCACGATTACCGTGCCATTTTCACCTGTCCCATTTTTACTGTCCCACTGTTACTGTGCCATGTTTACCTGTCCCATTGTTACTGTGCCATGTTTACCTGTCCCACTGTTACTTTGCCATTAGTACCTGTCCCACGATTACCGTGCCATTTTCACCTGTCCCATTTTTACTGTCCCACTGTTACTGTGCCATGTTTACCTGTCCCATTGTTACTGTGCCATGTTTACCTGTCCCACTGTTACTTTGCCATTAGTACCTGTCCCACGATTACCGTGCCATTTTCACCTGTCCCATTTTTACTGTCCCACTGTTACTGTGCCATTTTTACCATGCGTTTTTTTTTAGCTGTGCTCATTTGATTCGTGCCATTTTTACTTTGCCATTTTGTACTGTACCATTTTTTTGTTCTGCATCATCTTTACCGGCCACCCTGCATCACCATGCAACACCATGCAGGGTTGGAACCTACGGCCGTTTGAAGTTTCCCGAGTAGCGTATTTCAAGTGCATAAATTACGTTTCATGCTCTGTGAACACGTTTCGCAAGTAATTACAACTGGCTTCATCAGGCGACAACCAGATTTGTGGAGAAGTTTAACTGTTTCGTCCCTTATACAGAGGCATAGATGTGGTGACCACGCTTCTGGCTGTTGCCTGATGATGCTAGTTGTAATTACTGGCGAAACGTCGTACTCAGATTGTAAATGTTGTGGCTTGGCTCTCCAACACACCGGTGTGCTGTACTAGTGACGAATTGGCCACGTTCTGTTTACGTGACAACCCTTACTAGTTGGCTGTGTCGGTTGGTGGCGGGTTTTAACGACACATTTATATATTTACGCGATCTAACCCAAAACAACTCTATTATGGATGATAATGGTCGCGAAAGCCTACGTGTTAAACTGATATGTGCATGGATTAAACCTGAGTAAAGGATACACATATAAATATACTGTATAATAGTTACATCCCTTTGTCAATCGACTGCTATGTCAGTCATGGGGGTTCAACCATACTTCGTCACGCTGGTCAGTGCGAGGAGTTTGTGAATGAGACATCCATGGCAGATTCAGATATCACTCACCATTGATGTCAGCTGTCTTCAGGAATCAAGCTCAGGTCGCCAGGTTAGTAGTGCAGTGTACTAACCATCGTTCCATAAATATATATGTGTGTGTGTGTGCTTACGTTAACACAACAGTATTTGTGTATAAACAGCTGTTGATAGCATTTTTTTTATGCTGTTGACTAGAAATGACTGAACTCTGATTAAATGTCTGTACGAATAAAAAGGTCCGCTATATTGTTTTAATTAAACACGTTGTGTGAAATGTTTTTGTTGCTTCACTTCACAAAATAATAATAATTATAATACAAAGAATCGGTGCCTTTAGTCATTCGCCCCATTCATCTTTATTGTATAAGCCCTGTTGTGGAAATTTGTATTTGTCCTTCCAGTACATCCACTTTTTCTTTCCAACCGTGGGATTTTAGATGAATACAGCTTCCCATTTCCACAGTATTAGAATGAAAGCTGAGTTTATTTTGAAATTGCGCCGTAATAGGCACTACTCACTGCTAGCCTATGAGCATGAGATATGAGTGTCCAAAAACGGAGAGCACTTACAACGAGCCGTGGAAGAAGGATGCCCCTGCAATTTGTGGGGCAAGGCAATAAGGGCACGCGCCACGTAGTCAATTTTTGTCACCATCGTGAGTGGGCTACAGGAGATATGCATTTGTAATGCAGTGTGCATGTCTGACCTTCCACGAAAAGGATAATATTTCGTGTGAATTCATATTCAAAGGCAACACCTCTGGTTTTTTTATATTTCAGAATTGCCAATCGTGTAATTGTGTGGAGCAGGAGTGCACAGTGGTAAAGTGCAACGCGAGTTTGATCCCCGACCACCGCTAACATCAGGGGCAAGCGACACGATCGGAACCGGTGCTGGTCTCGCTCTCCCTTAGCCAACCAGCACTTGACCAGCGTGGTAAAGTATGGGGAAAAAAAAGATCCCCATGATTGATATGGTGTGCAAGAGACCTTCCATGCAATGGCTGGAATAAAATGGTGGAATAATCACGTACATCAGCGCAATGGTGGGTAATCTTTTTTTGTTGTTACACCATGTTGTAATTGTGCGCAGAACGAATGCGACAAAGATTTCAAACTATACATTTCACTACTCGGCTTCACGCAAGCAGCAGAATTCACCTTAAATGAAATGTGGCCCAGCACCTCTGTGGGCAGACTTATTTAAACCGTATAATTTGTCAGGAGTCAATTCACACCTTATCCACATTTTCAATCCGTGCAGCGGTAATGCCATTCTGTGTACATACCATTGGTAATGAAATGGAATTAATACGGATTTTGTTAAGCCCGATGAACTTTCTCTCTCGGCTACAGTTTATTAAATGTGCCATTATTAAGCTATGCATGCTTTCTGTTTTCAAAATGTCTCTCTTCTTTGGAAATCCAAGACACGTGTAATTAATGAAGAAATATTATCACAGGCTACTTGAATAAAACTGCATCTTTCTTTGTTATTCATGTTAGGGATTATATTATGCCGCGTCTCAATCGACGTCAAAAGAAAATAAATTAACAATGAATAATGAACCTTGTAATCATAGGGAATTCAAGTACCCATGACATTCAATGAAACCACTAATGGCCGTCTTTTTGGAAGCAGAATCGCCACAATGGCTGCATCGTAATGAGGACACCTCAGATGGCACAAAAGCCCATTAAATCACAATTTTTTAAGACATTTCGTTTTTACTGTAAAAAATGCGTTTTATTGTTGCAATTTTTTTTATCAAACATCGAACGTTAATATACCATCAGCGTTGTACTTATTCGTGGGAGGCGTTTGAGCGTACTTCATCACCTTCGTCAATGCTGGTTGATGAAGACGGGAAGCATATAAGTGTAATAGTACGGTCCAACAAGCATGCACAGCCATCTGCTGTAGCCCACCGTGTATCCCGCGGTAGCCTATACCAACGTGATGTGCATGCTGGTTGCCCACCTAAGCATCGTTCAGGCTCAATATCCCTGCTTAGCTTCTGAGATATTACACAACAGCACTGCGGTACATCACATAGTAAAACTCAAACCAATAACCCTTTAAAATACTGTACATTCCAAGTATAATTAACACATGCAACGCTATATAAAAACAAATCCAACATTTTTCCACTGCATTATTTTCAAAAAATAGTCGTTTGGTTTACCTTTTTTTGGACCCAAAGTCTTGAAAGTGAACGCTCGGCATTGTCATTGGCATCTGAAATCATTCACCTTGCCCACGCGGACTTAGCAAATTTGCTTCCATGGACGTTCACAAGCGGGGAGGCGAGGAAGGGGAGGGCATGCACTTTGGCTGCGATAGCGGTCATCATTTGATCTTTATTTCCTCGCGCCTGTAAAAACCTCCAGCTACTGATCTCACAGTGATAATGGTTATAAACTAAATGGAACAATTCCTTGTTGAGGCCCAGATAAACACGTGTCTCGTATTACAAAAATAGAGCCCTCTGGAGGATGCTTTTTTCTAAATGACACTAATGATTTACTCGAAGCTGAACTGAGCCCGAATGCAGTCCTTTGACAATCATCCCAATCCTGAGTGACACGTTAATTACAAACAAGTCAGGCAGTGTTAACTTTTTGGAATTCCATTTTTGGAGCTATTGTTCGATAAAAAAATAAATCCAGGCACTTAAGGAACCAGGCGTACATTGGTAAAGTACAATCATTCATTATCAATCAACTGCTGGATGGAGACCTACTTCCTATCATCGAGTAAATGTCATTGCTTCTGCATTATATATAAAGCATTTACCCTTACTAAAATGTTTTTCGAGCATTATTCCCAAATTTAGTGTGGGGAAAAAATACATTTTTTTTGCTTAATGGTCGTATTATTTTACTCTACCCAGATATTTTTTGAGTATGAAACTATTTTACCAGGAGACGAAAAAAAGTAATGCTTTGGCATAATTGTTGTCATTTAACGTGTCATAGTTGTGCGCAAGAAGCTGCAAATACTCTGATCATGTATTTGACCTTCAAATAGTACAGGCTGCTTCCATGCAAGCCACTGTGGCAGCGTTTGTGATGAAGTGCAAAATAAGGATGGAAAGCCACGCATGTGCCTGACTTCTGTCGCACGATTAAAATTTGTTTGCCTTCAAAAGGATTTACATTTTCTGCATTTATGCCTATTCTTTGCTATGACGTGTGGATTACAAATAATGACATTGACGAAGAAAATTGAAAGTGCGTTGCTATAAGGGACTTACCCTAAAAACCAACTGGTACAAAATTGATCAAGAGGGTTGCCAAACCTCGGTGATACTCATAATAGAGGGTTTTGGGTTAGATCGCGTGAATATAAATGTGTCGTTAAATACGCCACCATCTGACACAGCCTATTTGTTAGGTTTGTCACGTAAAAAAACGTGCCAATTAATGACTAGTTCAGCAAACCGGTTGTGTGTTGGAAAGTAAACCCACGACAACATTTACAAATCGAGTGCTGTGACGTTTCACCGGTAATTACAACCAGCCTCATCAGGCGACAGCCAGAGTTGTGGACAAATCTTCTTCCTGTTTCAGTCTTAAATAGAGGGATACATGTGATGTCGTCACTTGCGAGCCAATCGGATGCGGAGGGGGAAGGGGATTAATGTATGCATATAAATTGCAATTGACATTGATTACCGGTTAGGTTATTCTTGGCAATACATTTAAATTGGCGATGACGTTACAGACGTGCAAAGTTAAAGCGTTAACGTTTTAAATCTTTGTTGGAAAGCGTTAAAAATGTGTTTGACCCACAGCCGCCAACAGGTTTGCAAAATGTTTGCCATGCTCATATGTATCTGTTTGCCTTTGCTACGTGGCGTTAGCTTTGTATGAGGTCACATTTTTAGTGAATGGTAAAGGAAAAGTAACGGCTGCCTGTTTTCATACATTTATTTCGTTGGTAAAGGGTTTAGTGATATTTCCTACAGATCATAATTAGGTATTTCAATTGTAACTTTTTTTTTTTACAGAATACCAATATGTACAGCAATTCCACAAAGTGCTATGTTCTGTATGCATGTAGTTTTTTTTAAAATATAGGTCACATTGAGAAAACACAATTCCTCTAATGGTGTAATTAAGCTTACTTGTAGATTATTATTTTATTTCTCTATTTAATGATCGTACATACATGTCCCAGCTTTCCCATGAATGCTTTGATGATATGAACATCAATGCAGGAAAAAATGAATACATGATTTAACAGCCAGTGATGTCAAATTGCAGCACAGTATTTGTCTGTGCATTAATTTTCTTTCTGAAAATCATCTGCTGCGAATGCAATTTTTATTCAGTGGCTTAAAATCAACTTCCGTCTTAGAAAAAAAAGAATGAATGCGATGCACATGCAGGAGACGTGCTGTAAATTATAGACACGTTAGAGTGGCACGCACATAACAATCCCTTCACTGACAACGTAAACTGGTGACCAGTGTTGCCGGTGTGTTGCTAGGCAAGGTTCTTAGCGCTCATGGAGATACAATGTTTTCATCTCCGATTGTATTTGTACCACAAGTTTGTAAATGGTTTTGCGGCTGAACTAAGGCTGTCGATCTGTAAGAACATCTCCATCGCTGCGGCCACATTATGTGAAAGAAAATGTGAACAAATTTACTCCGGTCCTGAGTAAAACCTCACAATGTTTTATTTTTAATCTGGCGGTCCTTAATTTTAACCTGCATCTGTGCATGTTAGATTGACTACAGTAACTGCATTGTTGAGAATGTTGGTGATAATAAAAATGGTGGTAAAATACACAAACGCGTCGCCTATATGGAAGGGAACGCACCTGACATTATCTCAAATTTGGAGATGGAGCGGTGAAATTACTTCGGTTACAGGGGCTAGGTGGATTCTGACATCACAGGATCATGAGAGGTAGCAGCAGCTTGGGAGGCCTTCAACCAGCTGTGGATTAACCATGGCTGATGATAATGACGACGACAAATATTTACATGAACATGCATCACAAGCATCTGCTGTTACTGCGTAAATGCAAACAACGCTAGGTTTGCGTTGGGGTCTAGGGGCCAGGGAAATTTAATGTTTAGCTTACCTACTGATTTTTTATCAAATCGCCACAAGGAGACTTGTGGGCTATCCTGGTGTCTTTGTGCAGAACGTGAAGCCTTGTCCTGAAATTTAATCCATTAAAAGCAAATCTGATCCCCTGTGTGTCGCTTACACCAGAAAACGCAATCTGTAAAGATTTTTGAATGCTAAATTTAATTAAGAAAGACTTGGCCTTTGAAGAATACCATATTTAGACATTGGCTCAGCCGTCTACGGAATGCCTTGTCTTATTCTTCTCCGACATCTTCAATTAATTCAGAAAATGCACCGACTGTAATTTTTAAGGCTGTCTCTTGATTTTATTAAAAAAAAAATTGATAAGCATTTCAATTTGCTTGTATTCCATAAAACTTTACCAACATCGTGTTACAACCCTTCGTCAAGCCACTGCTGGATAAAGGCCTATTCATGCCATTAGTGCATTGGTGAGTGAAAGATGGGGGGGGGGGGGGGGTTATAGAACAGTGTGTGAAGCATTGCGCTATGCCTCTCCCCCCCAGTATTCATGCATTAATTTAAAATTTAAAAAATCAACTCATCGTATTAGTCATCAACACTGTCTTGTAACAGAAATACAAATGTAATAAAATTAGATTTAAGACAACGGTCCTTCAGAATAAGAAGTGGTACTTGTCTTTGGAATATATTTATTGTCTTAAAAGAAGGTCTTCTGGCCGTCATAATAATAATGGCCTTAATTTATCGAGGAAAGCCTGCCTGAATTTCTAGACATTTTCAGAAGGTTCCTGCATTGTAAAGTTTAGCCACTTGCATAAAATACTACGTGGCAAGTGGGAGAAGAGTACAGTACTCCGAGGCAGCAACTCGGATAAGCTTTGCACCGATAGATTCAGAGCCCACAGCTGTACTGCCATCTCTTGGCCATCTTGCAGCCAAATGCCTATAACACCTAGTGCGTTGTGGCACTCCCCCCTCCAAGGCTAAATCTGTTTTCGTGTCGATAATTGATGAGATTTCACCCATTCTGGGAGATTGAATGTTTCCCCCATTGTAAAATGTTTCTGCTATAAGGCAGTGTTCATGATGAACACAGCGTGTGTTTCTTTAAAGTGATTATGTTGTGTGGCTTTTGCACCACTTTCAGAGCTGTCCCTTAATTTCATGCACTTTCCAGGCCCTCAAGCAACTGGAAAAAAAACTGCGTTGGCGTCTAAACAGATCACATTAAATTGTACGTGTTTGTGGCCAGCAGTGATGTAATTGTATAAATTGTCATCGGATATGCACAATTACCGTGTTTGTGCCTTTGCATATACACTGTGTGAAATTTTTATTAAATCTTTTTGAAGCGTAAAAAAATATATAGATAAACAATCTGTATGCGTGTTATCATCATTTCTTGTTTTTACATTCACAGAGGGATGCTGCTGCTTGCTGCTGCTGCGGCGGTGTAATGGTGAGCACACTGCACAGAGGTCGCCCGCAAGATTCGATATTCAGACGCGACAGCTAAAAAGACACGGGTCACGGCCACCGCATGTGTGGAGCGATGAAAATCAGCTCAGGTGCAGGAAGTGCTAGATGGATTGTACATATGTTTATACTCTTAGTTCTTTCGGTAAAGTCACGTAGGTAAAAAATGAAGACGGAAGCTTGTGTTGCCTCCGAAACGCCGTGATTTTTATTGTTTTATTTTTATTTATTTTTATTTCATTTTTTACCTACGTGACTTTACCGAATACGTAGCCATCCGTGCTAATCGGAGGCGCGGATTGTTGCATCGCAAGACGTGTAACGCGACGATGGCACTTGGATATCTTCATCTAGCAGTGGATAGATTAGAGCAGCTGATGCTGATGATCATGTAAGTTTACTACGTCATGCTACTCAATGGCCATCACATATGCCGTATGCGATGGTCACATACGGCTAACCTGACCAGGGCATTGTTGGGTGGTGAGAAACCGACTGGCATCCAGATTTTCATATCCCTGTGCCGCTGGTGTGTTTACCGAAAGAATCAAAGAGTGTGTTTACTATGTTTTGTTTATATGCCCCACGCTTAGCTATGCATGCATGCATGTGTGTGTGTGCAATGGGTGGGTGGTTTTTATTCGTAATATGACTTGCACTCGAAATATGAGTTAAATAACCGTGAGGTAATTTGGAGATTATTTTTGTTGTTGTTGTTGTTGCCGTGTGGATTCCGCATACGTCGCGATGCGATCCTGTCTCGAGTGCAGGTCGGTCGTAAGCATTGGGCTGAAATTGCAAAGCAAGGATCGCTGTTTGGATGGACAGCCCTGCCGAGATAGATTTCACGAAGGAATAAATAAGCGAAACGCAGTCGTCACATGGGGTAAACACGAGACGCAATCTTCAAATAAGAACTGATGCATTTTCGTTGAAGCTTAAGTCTCAGTCCCGCGCGGCCTGTGCTCTATAATGACGATGCTGATGAGGATTTAACACGGGGCTGAAACATTCAATAAGCACTCCCCTCAGATGCTTGAGGAGCACGCAATGAATTACCGTTGACAGAGAGGCGGGGGACTCTTTTTTTTATTCGCAGGATTGTTGAGCCGCAGTGTTTATCCGTGCTCTTGAGAAAATGTTGACAAATGTGCTTTTAAAAAAAATTTGTCCCCAAATGAGTGAGGCATGCATAAATCAATCGTGTAACCCTTTAACTGTGCCGTTCCTGATATAAAAAATAATCTAAAATCCGATCTCGATATTAAAATTGTAAAAATAGTGGCGGTTGTCAAAAAAGCGTATCAGAAAAAAATGATGGTTTTGATTTCACGAGAATGGCTTAAGTCCTTATCTAAAATTGTTTTGGCGAATGTAAAATGGCCGTGTGGCTTTTATTAACAATTTCTTCATAAATAGTGTTTAGGAGAGAGAGAAAGAGAGGAATGAGCTGACTTTTTTTCAGTTAGAGGCTGAATCGAACAACATTCACGGACTCAAATGGTTTAATAAAGACAAAGCGTTGGCCGTTAGGCATTTAAGGTCACTAAGGGAGACAAATGGTCAAAGATGAGGCTGAGCAAACACTTTGCGGTGAGATCGAAACAGAAGAGATCTAAAACTTATTGATACAATGGAAATGTAACTTCACGTGAATATGATAAATGTCATACGTTTAATTGAAAAATGTAAAATCGTTCGAAGGACAACCAGCCCAACCTCGACATTGTGCCCACACAATCTGTATTTCTCGACACGATGTGCATTTCTGTATTTCGGCAAAGGTGCATGATCACATAATCGCATATCCATGCTGATGAACAGTGCTTCCACGAGTGCAGAAAATGATGGATAATGGGAAGTCTTTTGTGTCTGTAGCTGAATTTTGAAAGCTTCATGAGAAGCACGTTTTCATTCGTTACGCAAAAAAGTGTATGAGCAAGAGCGTGCCATCACAGGTAATGCCGAAGCAAATTGAATTGAAGCTCACGATTGGTGGGAAACAAAGCGAGGATATCCGTGGGATCCGCTGATGAAATGCTGCGTGTCGAAACTGGTCCAGTGGTTGCTTGTCTTGAATCAATGCTGTTGAAATGACGCACTTGCCAAAGTCCGTGCGGGGCTGATGGGTTGTACGAGAGCATGTTTGTATCATATTCTTGGTTCTTTCGGTAAAGTCACGTAGAAAGCAAATAATAAAATAATAAAAATTAAACAATAACATTCTCACGACGTTTCGATTGCAGCACAAGCAATCATCATCAGGTGTGAAAACCAACAGCAAGAAAATTTGAAAAAAAAATCACGTTTGTATCGTTTACGTGGAGCAACGGAAATATCAAGGGGACATTGTCCGCTTATTTATTTGGTTTCGAATTTTAGGGTTATGTGGCGAGTGAGATTAATGTTCTTAAATTAATTTATCAGTGGTTATTTCCAATAAAAAAATATTTTGCTTTTAATTGGTGGTGGGAGGGGGGGGAGACATGCATAGTGGTTTTCCACTCCAGCAATCACATGGTCGCATTCAGCCCTGAGCAAATGGTGGACATTGCACTTTCTTATTATGGGGGTGAGTCATCTTATAGGAGCTGAGCACCGCCTCAACGCTTATTTGACCAAGACAATTACTCCGCCTTGACGTTTTCACATTCCCATAAATTGGTACCAATTTTACCGACCTCCGAGGGATGAAGGGCTCAATCGATCCAAGGCCACAATTTGGAATCGAACACTTCCAATTGTAAGCTGCGTGCTTTATCTACTGCTCCCAACACCTGGTTGTGTTGTTTATTCTTCTTATTATTATTCTCAAGACACAGGTAAAAGTGTCATTCATAACATACTTATCAAATCACGACTTACAGAGCAGCAGCTGTTGTCGTGCTGTTGGTCGGTCACGTTTGCTCACCTTTATTTAGGATGGTGATTGAAGACCAGGTGACCACAATGCCTTTCTTCGGGAAATGCTGCACAGAGGGTGTGTGCTTTTTAGCACAATTTTGTGTCTTGTTTGGGAGAAAAAAACGACGTACAAGGTTGACGTGAGGTTACTCGGCGGCTGGGAAGCAGCTCGTAGAGGACGCGGTGAGTATTTGAAGACTGGAATGTCCCGGCACATTCCCAATGTCCCTTTGTTTGCTCTGAGTCCAGAGGCAAATTCCGTTAGGTATTGATAAACGAAGTGCAGCAGAGCAGTAAGAGTGGATGCCGAGAAGAATAGAAATTTCAATGTGGAGAATTCTGCATTTTATTTATTATCCATAGTATCAGAAATTATGTGACCGTGTTATTTCATGAATTCAATGTACGAACGATGTCCACATTGGTTGTTAACACATCAATTTATATAGAGCCGTTTTTATGGAAATGAAATACAAGACACTTGAGGTTATCGATAAGCCATGTTTTTAACAGTGCCATGTGAATGTAGTGGCTACGTTATATGGGGCATTGTTTTATATATGTGTAGAGACTCAACTCAGAGACGATAAGACTTGGAGGCACTTCTTTTATTTAACGAGCACCATCGGTATAATACACACCCTACGTGGGTAAACACCCTACAGTAGCTCGCCGATACACACCTCTACGTAGGTACACACTATTACTGTTGCTAAGCCTATACAACAGCTATGAGGTCCCTCACAGGGGCCCTCTTATACTGTCAGCGTGGCCTCGCTCGCCCTGGCCACGCCCCCTTTCCGCCCTGGCCACGCCCCCTCTGGAACCTTCTAGCAGGTTCCTGAGACTTCCCGATGGGCCCCCCTCTGTGACCTTTCCCCCAGATGTCCCCCTCTCGTGTCTATCATGGCCTGCTGACTTCAATACTGCCATACACCGCAGTTCCCCTTTTTCGCCAGCAGCCAGCACTATGTCACTACATCTGTATAGAAGGCAGCAAGGCCGTAACAATGTAATACTTTAAATAGATGGCTATTAGAAATCTGGGATGGAAACACTAAGTATTCAGAAATGTATGATAAAAATTTTGTTTGAAATACAAAAGTGGCAATTATATTAGTGACATTAAGTAATTGTACTATACATTTAATCTACAATTGTCAACAAGTATGTAGGGTTCCTGCTGTGGATGTGGCGGGGTAGGTCAGAGGTCAGATTACTGGGTCGTTACGGATGGGAATCCTGGTTTTGAATCTGGGCAGATACACTTGATTAAACCGGATTCTCAAGTGTAGAGAGTTGATGGGTCCAAACTCATTCAATGACTGCACAAATGCCCCATAATGTAAACAAAATAATGTTTAGAATTAATTTTGGCCATATTCCACCTCTCAAAAAAATATTGCTCAACTGTTATGCGACAATCCCATTAATCACATCTGTAAATGACGAGAAAACACTATCATAACAGAATAACACTGTGGGCTGGACAACCATGAGTTTACATCAACACAAAACAAAAACGTGGGAAAAACACAGAGCCTCTGGTCAAAAGTAAGTGCATTGTGGTCTCTTGTGTTCGTTCAAATTCGCATTGAAAAGTGTATGGGAGAGCACAGTTGCTTAGTGTTGTGTAGAATATAGAGGCCACTTCAAGTATTGTTGGGAAGAGTCCTATGAAACGTATTGGGCTGTGCTCTGACACATGGACATGCTGGCATTGCTCCGCGAGATATCTGAATTGATTATTTGTCTCAACCCAAGATCGTTGATAGCATATCGGGAATAAAATTTGGAAATAGACCAAGACATATTTGTAAGAATGCGCCTCTACCACTCGGCCCTGTCACCACCATGTCATCAGATCAAGCAGTTGGTCAAAGCTGCATCTCATTTTGGTAGAAAGCTGTCGTCATTTCACCATTACACTTGCAGCACTGGGAGTGAACGAGAAATGTTACAGCAGCACAAACAAAAGCAGAACAGCGTAAGCCGGTGCCAGACCCAATCAGGCCAGTGAGGAGGAGTGTGGGAACACGTCGATCAGCAGAAGCCGGGCAGGGCGGAGGCGTCTTGTGGGAAAGGAGAAGAGGTCTTAGAAGGTGATATGAATTAGAGGAGGTGGTGTTTCTAAATAGGGTTCTGTAACGGTTTGCAAGTCGCGAGGGAGTGTTCAGAAAAGAGAATGCGGAATGAGCATTGGCTCTCAGCTTGGGCAAGAGATAGTATACCTATCAATGGGACTGTTATGCCAGTAGCAAAAATGATGAAAAACAAGAATAGATGTTACCCTTTCTGGCAATAAACAGGTGTCGAGATGTTCAAACACCGTTTGCAAGGCATCAAGTCTGCATGAAACACACATACTTGTGGCCAACGTGCAAACAAATATGCCTTTCAAAAGGTATATATTTGGTGTTTGAACAGCTTAAGACCTGTTTTTATTGCCAGTATACTTATATCCTAGGTCTTCGCGGGTGTGCTCTATTGCTCCCTGATTTATTTAAGGGTTTGAAGAAGCTTCTGGAAACGTGGAGCGAAGCATCCGACATCGTCCCCCGGACAATGTGCGGTGACAGCCCGAAAACAAATCGCAGAGCTCAGGGCAAAGGGATGTTGGCAAAAGAAAAGAGCAGCACGAAAATGATCAAGAGTAGCCAGAATTTTCTTCAAGCGGAAAAGAGGCGAGCGTGTATCGTCATTTTCTTGACTTGTTGGGTCAAGCCCAGAGATGACTCTACACCGCTTTCCCACCTGATGACGGACGCTTGTGTTGCGCCTGAAACGTCGTGATTTATTTTATTTTATACCTACGTGACTTTACCGAAAGAATCAAAGAGTTTGAATAAAAGTGTTTTAGTTTATTATCCCCCCCTCCCACCCCCGATTGGACTGAGCATTGCAGCCACTGTGGATATATTCCCAGTGGAGTCTGCCGTCTGCAGACCTTCATATATATATTCTAGCAATGTCAGCTTGCTACTCTCGAATTAATAGTTTAAAGTAGAAGGACGTGGTTGAGCAACATTGTCTTTACAAACACGAGTGTTCTACAAGCACGAGTGTTCTAGAGTGTTCTTCAAAAGTGACGAATTCCATCGTCGGTGTTAATTGTTCACTGCCATTATATTAAACTTATTTTTATAACATCGTTTGGTTAACATGGAAATTCTAAACGTAAATGTAATTTCGTTTGATGTCTAACGGAAGATTTAGACCAAATTTCAATGTTTCTGTGTATTATCCAATTTATTTTCGAACGTAACGTTGATGGATTTGACCGCAGCTCCTCTGCTCACTGATTCACTCCAGCTACACTCTCGCCATCATTCAGTCACCTTCCTAGGCACTCCGTTTTCGCTACTACCATTAATTTAGCACATTGAAGCCTTCCACACGTCAAGGGCACCGTCTACCAGACTGACCCTACGCTCTCGTCCAGTGATGCTTGTTAACCTGGGGTGCACGCACCCTCTGGGAGTGCGAGATGCCCTTTCAGGGGGTGCGAGACGTGGGCAGATTTTCTTTCGAAGGTAAATCGTCAAAACACAAATTAAGCACGGGCACGTCAGTGCAACTACTTTGTTTCACCAAACCCTCTATGTACTTATTAGCATTCTACTTTTTTAACGATTGGGAACCAAAGGAGTGCAAGGCTGCAGCGAAGGTTAAGAACCCCTGCTCTAATTCTAGATTTGAAGCTTTCGTGACTGCAAGGATTCATATTCTTAGGTTTTTTCGGTAAAGTCACGTAGGTAAAAAATGTAAATTAAAATTAATAAAAGTAAAATAAAAAATAAAAATAAAATAAAAATAAAAATCACGACGTTTCGGAGGCAACACAAGCTTCCGTCTTCAGGTGGAACCGTCACAGCACGACAGCTGTATCAAGTAAATGAGAGATTACAAGAGATACCACTCCGTATATATAATGGTTGAGGGGGAGGGGGAGGAACGGCCCACTTTTTATTATTATGGTAAGGTGCGGCTTGAGACTACGGCTGGACTGTATAACAAAAGACTGAGCCTTTATTATGGTGAGGTGCGGCTTGAGACTACGGCTAGCTCTAGTCCATAACGTATTCAACCGCCGTATTACAAAACACGATTTATTCATCCGTGCCCCCCCTCCACCCCCCTGCAACTGCCCAGCTTTGGAACTCCCTCCCATCGTCTCTCTTCCCAAGTTTCCTTTAGCCTCGCTCAATTCAAAATACACATTACACCTTATCCACTGTACTGCCAATTTGCACTCTGCGATGCACGCTGATTTGCATCATAAGCCGTCAGTTGCTCAGCAACTGTGTTTTAAAGAGTCAGTCGATAGCATTGCATCATGTTAAGTGTATAGAATGCACAAGCGACGTGTGGTCGTCTGATTAATTTTAGTCTCCGTGAAATACGTTCTCCTTCTCCGGAAACACGCATGTTTATTCATGCCGATGCCACATTATGTAGTTATTCAAATCAGATATCACCTTGTTAATTATCGTCATGATTGACACGGTCATATTTGCATAATATAAACTTCGATTCAAAGACATTAATAATTAGCCGTTTGCATGGGCATTCCTGGTAATTATGCAATAACATATGCATAGTGCAGCAAATTAATAACATCTGTGGTGTACATTTGTACAATTGTGATCGTGGAATGCTTGGAGGCTGCTGCACCACAATGGGTTATACAAAATAAATGTGCGATTGAAGTTAAAACTTCAACCATGGCCTGTAAACCGTTCTTTAAAGTGTGTCCATTTAAGAAGTTGGCAGTGGCTAACAAAAGGTCTCTTCGATAAGAAATTCCATTTGTGTTTTGATGGCGGGGAAACATAAATCCCTTTATCGGTTCGGTCCATTCGTACCATTTGTAAATTGTCCTCTGTGGGAGATAATCGTGCCACCACTTCCCGTGGACTGATTGCAAGAAGTTTGGAAGAAAACATAAAGCTACTCTAAAATAAAAAATAAATCTTGCAGGTCGTTCACATGTTTAACCAACAAACGTTTTTAAAACAGCAAGAATTCCAGAGTTGCTTTGATGAATTTGTTTCAAGGTAGACGTTCTGAAAAAAGTATATTTTAAACACGTGTTGTATTTTGGAAATAATGCACTTTTAGGGAGCTCATTAAACATAGTGCACATGCCAATGGTAGAGAAACACGGCATTCTCCGACAATTTAGCATTTAAATTACGTTCTGAAATTGTACATATTTCAACAGCTGTGCGTCGCAAAACTCAGAAAGGCGGTTGCGCAAGAATAAATACGTTGACAATCGCGTTAGGCTGCTATTATTTAGGGTTGGTTTAGGGCTTCACATTGTCAGCGGCATATACAAATGACCCAGAAGGTATTTTCATTCTCTGACATAAACCTATTATTATTATTAATACATGAATAATATACTGCAAGTGAGGTGGAGCAAGGTATATGCTAATGATTCTGCCTGTTTATATGTACAATCAATGACACGCATATATCAATTGCTGGAATTATTCGAGTAAAAAAAAATATGATACAGTTACGTGTGAGATATTTGTCTGCACATGGCGTGGTATTTTTTCGAGATGGATTACCGCAGTTATGAAACTTGATGAGGCAGCAAACCTGCTCCAGATGCACCAGCAAGGGTGAACGCGCAAGAGCTCCTTGCCCTGCAGCCCAATTATGGACCACGGGACAGCCAAGTGGCAAGAAGCGGCCTTCCCCTCATACCCTGTGGGCGGTTTTCCATGCACGAGAAAAACTCCGTGGGCAACGAGCCTTGTCCATTTTTTTTCGTCCAAAACTTTTCCTTTCCTCGTTACGATTTTTTTTTGTAATTCTATCTCAGAGCAGTGCAGCGCTTCTGCATTTACTCGGGTGGCTTTACGTGCATGTTAAAAGGACGCGGGTATGGATAAAATGCTGCCTGTAATGCGTGTCAAACAGGGATATGTTGTGAGCGATCAATTAAAAGGGACCCGTTGAGTATTGGTGGACACTAATTACCTTTTCAATCACGTCCGTATTGATCAAATTAATTGGGGTTTTGTTTCGGCTCATTCCAGCTTAAACCTAATGGAGCATAAGGTATTTGTGTGTAAATATTTGTGTCTTCATTCTTCATGCTGCAGCATATTTTAAAATGAAAGTGATCTTGTTACTAAGCATATGAAAGCCTCTTCACCATTGCACATTGCTGTTGTTCAAAGGACGGCACTTCATTGGTCGTGATGGCGCATTATTGTCTTGTTATATTTTTCAATTTAAAAGCAACGATTTGCCGGTGCATTGAGTTAACCACAAATTCAAAATTAAATAAGTACATTTAATCTGAAAGGACGAAACTAATTGCAACGTAATATTAATTACAAAGAGGAATCACTCTTCCAAGTAATGGGAAGTGTATTGTCTAATCTAAAATTCGATTTAAAGCTTTTGTGACTGCAGGGATTCATCTTCTTGGTTCTTTTGGTAAAGTCACGTTGAAGGGAAATAATAAAATAACAAAAATAAAACATAATAAAATACAATTCTCATGACGTTTCGGCCACAACGCAAGCAGCCGTCCTCAGGTGAAGAACAGGTATGTCGGAAAGACAGCGTCCATTCAGACGCTATCTTTCCGACAGAACCAAGAAGTTGTCTAATCTAATTACACGTTTTAATTTAACCCTTACATAAAATATAATCTTCAACCATGATCAATCTACTGCTGGATGAAGGCGTCCCCAAACTGCCACCACCTCCCACAATCCCTGGCATGTCAAAATCCACACACGAAATTTAGAAAGAAAGAAAAAAACCCATGCCACTTAGCATTCGCCCACATAAAAACAGCAATGCCCATGTCCAATTTTGCTCACGGTGGCATCAGTGTATCAGATGAAAGCTAATTTTCAGGAGGGCATAGGTTTGTGTGTGTGTGTGTACGCGCACGCGCGCATTTCAGCTGCCGCCTTCTCCTTGTTTGATTCTTTCTGCTGCTGCTGCTACTACATGCAGTGACGAGCAGGTGGAATTCATTCGACGTTGAAAATTGCTTTATGAAACGTCCCTCAGGGAGGTTTTTTTTTTCTCTTTCTCCCACCAGTTTGTCAGAGGTTGGTGGGAGCGGTGGGGGGGGCGGGGAGGATGGCCGAGAATTCTGCTCGTGTCACTGGTTCTGATGACACTTGCTGCCACTGCTGCTGCTGCTGCTGCATTCAATTCAAACTCCTCAACCCTAAAGTAGGTGTCATGGCCAAGGACCATGGCTTTGCGATTCAAAATGGTACGCATTATTACAAGGACGTAATTATAATATATATTGGGGGGGACACATCCCCCCACACATCCCCCCCCCCAATATTCAAATATGCTCAAAATGTTCCCCCCAATATATTGCTATAAAAAATGTAATTGCTATGCTATGTAAATAAAAAGAGCAATTTGCTAAACCTTGGCCACAATATCTGGACTTGTCTTCATATAAATCAATGCATAGATTTCTGTTTATATGATTGTGGTTATGGTTGTACTTAATTAATCCCTAATCTCTGCCATTACATACAATAAAACAAGAAATGGTAAAAAAAAAGTTAAAACAGCAATTGAATACAATACACTATTCGACAAATTTGTAAAAAAAAAAGTCCATCCCATGTGTAAGTGAATATTTAAATATTTTAGGCAGGAAATGAGTTTTCAAATTAAGATATTTTTCTGGGTTGGGACCCCCAGACACCCTGGAAGATTTGGTCCCCCCCAATGTTGACTCCCTGGCTACGGCCTTGCATTATTATTTAAAGGTGGCCCAGCGGCCGTAGAGCGGCGTCTCGGAATCGGAAGGTTGCGGGTTAAAATCTTGGTTTTGGGGGGTTGACTCGGCCCATTGTCCCTACGTGGTCAATGAATTGCACTTTTTTGCGAAGTCAACAGCAGTTGTCCTATGGAGAGACTCGCCCCCCCCCCAAGTGGAACGCGTCATTTAAAACAGGGAAAGAAACAAAAGTGTCATTATGGGGACCATGGCTGCAGTAAATGTGCCGATTGGCTGGGTTTTAAGAACAATTCACTTCGGTCATCAGAATGGTCTACATAATAAACTCTGAAGTGGCACGGGGTGTTTTTTTGATGATTGCTGTGTAAGAGTAGTTTTTTTTTATTAGCTTGCAAATAAAACAGAGCATTTGAAAGTTATTCATCATCACCAATCATGGTCTATCAACCGCTGGATGAAGGCCTCTCCATGTCATTACCGTCCCTCATGATTTTGCAGTGCCAGTCCCATGATACTCCTGCAGATGAGTCGATTTTATCACTCCATCTCCCCAGTAGTTGTCCTCTCAGGCGTGTTCCCACCTTAAGGCTGCAATTCACAACACCAGCCTCGTCCAACAGTCAAGCTTCTCTTCTTAGCGATGTGTCCTTCCCAAAACTGCTTGGAAACTCTTTGCATTCAATTTAATTTCAATCATTTTCATTTGTTCTCTGATCCACGTATTTCTCTTTGTCCCCGTCTAAGTTCCAAGCACACGCTTCTGCAGATTTTTGCATAATAATTTTCAGCTTTGTGTTCCATTTTCTTTGTCGTTGTACATATTTCGTATCCATATCATAGCAGGGTAATATGCACCAATTTGTTACATTGGTATGTTGCTTTTCATTATCAAAGGTCATGCATGTGACAATTAAAAATAATGTGACATTTTTTTTCCCAGATTTGCAACACCACACCTCTCCATGCGGATGTCACTTGCCATGACCCTTACGCAGCGATCATTCTCGCCCTAAAAATGTGCCCTCGTTTAATCACTCCATCTCCTTGCTCCATGCGTGTCCTTTCTCTTGGCTGTCACTCCACTGCCAGTTTTGTCCATCGGTTGTCATTCCACCTCCTAGCGATGTGTCGTACGCAAGTCGATTTGTATCTCTTAATGATTGTAATGTCCCGGATTCTTTTTTTGTCTCCTAATCCCTGTGTTTCTCGGCCACTCTCTTGAGTTATTTCAGTCGTGCATCTTCCCATTTGTTCCTTTGTGCGGTTGGGTTGTAGCATTTGTCTTGCCAGTGACTTTGCCTCCGATCCATACATCACTGCCGGCAGTACACATTGATCGAAAAATATCCTCTTCGAAAAATGAAATTGTTCTGACTGCATTCATTACATACAGCATGTCCCGTAATTATACATCCCATCAATAGGTACACATGCCCATAGGAGTGTGTACTTTGTATACGTTATAGAGCGTCATCGACATAATTAAGACAATTACACTTTCCAAAGCACATGAACGCAATTGTCGGTTCAATAAACTTTTACATTGACAATAGTGGACTTCATGTGGAACTATAGTAATGTGAGGACAACTACATCATTGCGTGTGTTGTTTATTTGTGTGTGTTTGGCGGGAGTGGTGGCACAGTTAGTTACCACACTGCACTATGAATCCGATGACCTGGATTTCATTGCTGGCTACAGCTAACATCAGTAGCAAGTGGTATCTGAACCAATCCTGGGCCTCCCCTAAGTCTTCTAAGCCCTGGTCTCGGCCACACCAACCCCTCATGACATTGCTCAGGCATTAATAGGTGCTCGCTAAGAGCTATTGCCACAAGTCTAGGAGGTTAGATGGGGCATATTTGTACCCAGTACATTGTGTGGGAAGCAGCTATGCACCCGGCAACCTTATTTCGATTCCCTGGCATGGCTAGCATCAGTGGCAAGCTGTGTCTGAACCTGTTCTGAGCATCTCTTGGGTTGACTTTGGCTTACATAAAATTTTGCTAATTTTGTCTACCCAGAAAAGCATCACTAAGTCTATTCAGGAGGGGCCTGCCAGGTTTTTGCAGTAGGGGGGGGCGGCAATGTTGCTGTGTAATCCCAATTGAGTAATTTGCAGAAAATGTTTGGCCAATACCAGTCACATATTTTTTTAGCGATGGGAGGAAACCAGATAACCTGGCAGAAACCCATTACGAACAGAGGGAGAACATACAAACTCCACACAGAAATATTCCGGAGTTGGGAATCGAACCCAGGTAATGATGATTGCTGTGTAAGAGTAGGGTGAGAATGATCGCTGCATGCTGTGAGACACAATTGTTACCACTGTGCGACCCTGCCGTAAAGAATAGTACCTGGTGTAGTGTGTAAACAAATGATAGCCACACCACTGCTTCATGCAACACTTAATGTTATCAACTATAGCACTTTCCCCAACAGTGTGTATGGACAAATAAGGAATATTTGAGTGTACATGACTTTGAATATGAAAATAATTAAAACGGAAATATTAACATTTTCATCCAGTCCATACGGTTATACATTTCTCAAACAATTCACGAATATGAAAAACAACAAATACGTGATGGCTAAATGCAGCCAAGGGATGGAATGCATTCGAGGGTATGTCTATAAGAGATGTAGTGATGCAATCAGCTCGTGTGCAGGTATTAAGTGGATTACTAAATCGCAGGATGGCAAGTGATGGTGATAACTTGGCAAGGCCTTTATCCAGCAGTGGATCAACCATGGCCTATGATGCCTAAAAGTCCGTTTGTAATGTAATGCATTTGGATTCTTCTACCTTGCACTACTGCACCACGTGAGACGTTGCATACTCTCGCGAGTCTGATTAAATAGTGTGTGCATCCCAACGTGATGGATGGCGTGGGAGCGCCATCGATAAGATGGCTAGTCTTCCTTCTCAGCCACCAGCACTTTCATCTGTTCAATGAGATGGGGGTGGGAGGGGGGGGGGAGTCAAATAAATATATAAGGCATACATTCAAACATTCATACACACGTTTTATATTTAGATTCAGAATCGTAGTGGAGCGGTGGCTTCATGCATTGGTGGACTGAGAATGGTTGTAAGTTCTAGTTTTATTTTATATCCAGATTGTCTTGTCACCTCAATGTTGCTTTCCATTCATTCATGGAGACAAGTGGCCTTGTGCGGGAGACGTCACTATACTGGATTGTGGCCAGTGGTCAAGACTAAAGTCTGTGTGGCAGCCAAGGGAGGGAGAACACCCATGAGAGTACAAACACCGGGGGGAGATGGAGCAATTAGATAAATTTAATCAATTCCATGTGCAAGTGCGATATGGATCGCTGCATTGCACGACTGTGACAGATATAGCAGCAGCATGTGGAGTCCTGCATCAAACGGTGGATTGATCATGGCTGATGTTAAGATTTTGAGAAATACATACCGTGGGAAATGTACTTTTCACAAGTCTTCTTCAGCACGTTGGGACGTGCCAGTACCAAGCATTGTGTGGCACATTAGGAATGGATCACTCTTTTAAGTATGTCCTTGTGCAACAAGGGAGTAAAGTGTGGTTCTGTGAAAGTCCTGATGTGCTGTGCAGTGCATCAATGCATGTGTGTACAGCAGCATGTGATGACTGAGTCGGGCCTGTAGGTGGCTGGCAGGGTTGTAACACACGTGCTGTTGCATTTTACAGAGTGACGGTGCTGTTCTTCACAAGATTAATACACTGGTCAACACACTTTTTCTGGCATAAGGTATTCCAACGGTTGTAAGGTAATTTTGGGGTGCTGATTCCAAATCTGGCATCAGTTTTTGTCTATCACATCAGGTTTTTGAGATATCAAACATTGCATTTTCAATAAAAACTGCAGAAGAAAAATATTAAATAAATGTGGATATCTACATAAAATTATATTATAAACACACTATCCTAAAAATACAGCACCATATTTTAACACTAAAGCAGTCACTGACTCGCAACAACTTGCAATCATAAGTGACAGAGTTAATTTCTGGTATGCCGATAGCATCAAAATGAGATGTGATAGAGCAAATCAGATTTGGAATCAGCACCCTGAAATTAGTCTGAAACAGCTGCAAAAGTCCAGGCCAGAAAAAAAAAGATTTTTTTTTTTGACCAGTGATATTAACCACAATAAATAAATGTGCTTGCCCTCGATTTGGAGCACCTGCCCACGTCCTTCATGTAGAGTGTGCAACAATTGCACCGGCGTGCTGCTGTTCGCTGGCGCCAGCGTGACACATTCACGTCCTTTGGTTAAGCATCAATAACGTTTGAGTAAACAGCATGGTGATGTTACGGGCCTATATTTCCAGTAATTGGATTGCATTGCATCAATGTTGCAAGCAATTTTCAGTTAAGCGTTTGAATTTCGGGAATCCTCAGCAGCAATGTCCTCAAGAAGGTGACCCCCACCACCCCCTTGCGATCGATAGCCAAATGTCACGGTTTATATTGTTCACTCGTGCGGAAATGTAAACCGCTTTTGATAAAATTGGACGAGAAAGTTTGAATTGCTCAGTTGTGCCCATTCCCGCAATCCGTTTTGCTCTTGCACGTGAGCTGATCTCATAATTTCATCTCACAATGGTGGTCATCCTCGCGTTCAGCGACGTTCTATCGAACAAGGGGAGCCCACGAACGGTTCATATCTCACTCGCTACTCATGCCCAGGAATCAAACTTAGGCACTCATGTGTAAAGTGCAATCCACCTAAACAATGTCCTGCTGCACTCACTCCCTTTGCAAATTATAGATTACTCTTTGGTTGTTTCGGTAAAGTCACGTAGATAGAAAAATAACTAATACACCACGATGTTTCGATAGCAACACAAGCCATCATCGTCTTCAGGTGAAACAACACAGCAGGCAGACTGCTGAGGCAGGAGGAAATGTAGCGAGAGAGCCACCGCAACCTGAGGCCACATACGCCCGTGGTGGGCACAACCCAAGGGCAAATGGGCGGGGCTAGGAATGGAATTAGCAAGTAAATGCAGGATCGCAGAGCTCGCACACCTCGGCCAATCCGAAGGGGGGGGGGGGAGGGAGGGGAGAAGGAGGGGCCGTCGCAACGGGCGAGAGGGTGTGGGTGAAATTTGCAGAGGGAAAAATGTGATAGAGAAAAAAAAAGATATCAAATGAATTCCTGCAGTCACGAAAGCTTCAAATCAAAATTATAGATTGTCCAAAAATACATTTTTACTTTAAATGGAAATATTAGATTATTTCTATTTCAGGTATTATATTTCGAAAAATAGTAAGTAGTTTTTAAAATATATATATAAATGGAGAATGTCATGAATTGTAGTTACGGTAAAAGGGTTTGCTTGTCACCTTTAGTAATTATGATTAAAATAATGTCATCAGTGGTAATATATTGTTCTCATACACAGAAAATTGTATGTACATTACATGCAATGCCTTTAGTAAATTACCTAATTATATCCTTTATACATAAAACATTGCAACATTTCAATGCGTAATTGCATAGTAAATACCAGTCTAGCAAATGAATGTCACCGATTTCTAAATTATAATTTATATTTTACCACTACTAAGATCTGTGCCAATCAATGAGCAATTAGTGAAGTGTCCCATTTTTCTCTCACTGTCGAACACCTTGGAAACCTAAGCAACGTAAAACTTTTGCAGAAACTAATTTCATACCATTGACCTGGCATCTTGTACTAAACAAAGATGTATACCGCCTTAGCTAATTGAATCCAAGCACTGAAGCACAGTTTTTTATATATATACAAGTACTGTAGATGTGTTTTGTTCTCTCGTTAGTGACTAAATGAATTGTATAAATGTCAGCATCAGATGTTATTCATGGAGAAAAGATAATGTTTTTGTTCTTTTGCCTTGAAATTATAAATGTCCTGGCCCATTGCCGAGGGGATCTTGCATGCAATGAGAAAACATCAGCCTGCCGTGACTCTAACCCTTTGGATGCCGTTGTCTTCATTTTTCTTTTTCTTTAAAACATTCCTTTTCTAAACTTGGCGGTGTCCTAAATGGAGCAATGCCACGTGCAGATTAACCTTTTATCAGGAGCCCTTTGGGGGTTTGCACTGTTACCATTGGCGGTTTCAAACAACAAAGCCCCAAGGGATGCCGATCGCCAGAGGTGTGGACTCGAGTCATGTGACTTGGACTCGAGTCAGACTCGAGTCATGAATTTGATGACTTGCGACTCGACTTGGACTTGCATAACAATGACTTTGTCCCACCTATGAGATGTGGACTCGAGTCATGTGACTTGGACTCGAGTCAGACTCGAGTCATGAATTTGATGACTTGCGACTCGACTTGGACTTGCATAACAATGACTTTGTCCCACCTCTGCCGATCGCTTCATGGCCATCCGTTGACATTTTTTGCAGATGGGGCTAGTTGACTTCAGGTGACAAAATGTTTACGTACAGGTCCCTCCTCCCCCCATGCCGCCACACGGTATTATCAGAGTTGACCCCCCCCCCAGGACAACATGCAGAAACCCAAGTTCGGCTGCAAGAAACTTCACCGGATCACAGTTGCAACGTTAGCAAACGGGGCTAGGGACCCCATCGAGAAGAAGAGGGGCGGAGAATCAGGCAGGAAGGGAAAAAGGGCGACGAAGGGTCCTGGGGTCCGAGTGGCCAGCCCCGGCCGCCACAGTTTTCTCATTTCACGGCGTTGCAAGGGGTACCACTGACGGGTAATTTGAACGCAAATGAAATCGGCCTGCTGGATAGATAAATTATGTTCGGCTAAAAGTCAGTCATTTGCAGCAAGTCTCTGTTCATAAACATAGGTGTTGCGAACACCTTTCACCACGCACCACCTTTCAACCAGGTCGCATATTGACGCGGCCAGAACAAATTTGCTGCTGCAATGAACATAACATTGTGCGGCATACACTTGAGGTGCGGTCGGCGCGATGGTGCAATGGTTAGCAGGCTGCGCCATAAACCCTGACACCTGAGTTTGATTCCCACCCAAGTCACGGCTGACATGAGTGACAAGTGATATCTGAAATGTGGTCCAGGGCACCCACTTTGCGAGTACGTATCAAGTATCAACCCCGACAACCAACATGGCTTGCGGAGACCTCCATCCATCAGTGGAATTTTAAATCAAACTACTATAGTAAACTTACAATGTCATCTGACTTGGGGGCTCGTGCGGTCTCTTTGGTGGGAATCGGACTCTTGCAACATTAACGTCCCATTGGTCTTGGTTTAGATGTTTGGACAAAGTCATAACAGGTCGGTATGGTCATGCCGACTCTTCAACATGAATAATGCACTTGTACAATGGTTCTCAACTTGTTTAGCCTTTTTTTGCCCCCTGATGAATTTTGTTTCAACTAATTACCCCCTTGCCTGACCCAATATGGTTCTCAGAAATAAATGTATGAATAATGAACATCAATATTTTAACCAACTGGCCATTTTATGAGTTATTCTAACCAGCTAGTAATTGCAAGATGAATCTAACAAAATCAACGGACGTTGTGCATGCATGTCATAGTTCGCACTCGCTGGTTACTCTTGGAAACCACATTGTTTGCTATCAATGAGTTTAGAAAGATATTTTATATCGTTCTAGGTTACCATTTGGATTCATATTTGATCGTAGTTATTTTATATTGGCAGATTCATACGAGGTTATTCACCAATGATTTATGTGTGATGTAATTTCACACATGTATAAATCACCTAACTAACCCCCTGGGAAATTGCCACGTTACCCTCAGGGGTTCACGTAACCCCAGTTGAGAACCACTGATCTAGCACTTCACAGGCCTACAAACATAAGAATGTATATTCTACATGTGTTGAAATAGCTAAGCACAAGTGGAGCGCCGTTTCATTCATAAGTGGCTCGGTGGAATGTACATGTCTTTAACATGATTTTGCAACATTTGGTGCGTGTGTAGAGACGCCAACACAAATACTATTCCTAGGCCCGGGCTTCAGTTGTAGATTATTGGACTTCATCTTCTCTCCAACCGTCTCTTGCCCTTGTGCACTCCCCTTTTATATTCCTGGAGCCCCCTTTCTTGAAGGTTCTCTCACCCCATTTCCCTCAGCCAATCCTCACCCTCCTTCTATAACGGTCGTCAACCGTCCACCCTGACAGTCCGCCTTCGTTTTCCCCGCCTTTTACGTTTGAATTCCTCAACCAATCAGTTCAATTCTCTGGCCCTAACCAATCCTCTTTGAGGCCCCTCTGCACTAATCAGAGGCTTGACACACTCCCGACTATCCGTTTGTACGCGTAACGTGTCAGGTAAGCGGTTTGTTGTTTTAGGTCTTTTACACTTGTGTAGTGGTGATACGCGCTGGGTGTATATGTCGTGTGCCAGCGCGTATGTACGGGTGTGTGTGTGGTGACGCGCGCTGACGGGGAGGAGCAGGCGTCAGTGCGCGGGTGGGGGTAGTGCTGCTGATTGGCTGTGTGCCGGTGACGCGCCCAGAGGGAGTGATCGGGTAGCAGCGCGGTGTGATTGGTCGGAGAGGGGAAACACGCGCTGAGCGGAACCGGATCGTGGGGATAGCGCGTGGGGATTGGGTAACGGAGGAGCGGTGCCGACGTTGAGGTCCGCATCCGCTCCGTCTCCCGGGAAGAAGGGGTATATAAGGTGATGCACAGAGGAGCAAGGGGCAGAAGTGGAACCATCTAAGAATGAAGACGAAGGTGTAGAGATAGAGCCCGGAGAGGAGAGTAATGGAGAGTAGAAGTGAGTAAGGTATAGTGTGTAGCCAGCGAGAGAGAAAGGTCTACACGAGCTGAGTAAGGTATAGTGTGTAGCCAGCGAGAGAGAAAGGTCTACACGAGCTGAGTAATGTATAGTGTGTAGCCAGCGAGATAGAACGGTCTACACGAGCTGAGTAATGTATAGTGTGTAGCCAGCGAGATAGAACGGTCTACACGAGCTGAGTAATGTGTAGTGTGTAGCCAGCGAGAGAGAACGGTCTGCACGAGCCGAGTATGCATACGGTGTAGCCAGCGAGAGAGAACGGTCTGCACGAGCCGAGTATGCATACGGTGTAGCCAGCGCGAGAGAGGCAAAGTCTACACGAGGCGAGAGAAGAGAGTGTAGCAGAGGCGCAGAGTCTACACGAGGCGAGAGAGGAGTGTAGTCGAGGCGCGGAGTCTACACGAGGCACAGAGAGCCGGCAGCACAGAATCCTGAGTTAAGAGAAGTGCGGTGTGAAGAAGAGAGGCCACGCGTTGTATTGTTACAAGTCAAGATTTAATAAAAGAAGTGTGTTCCCGTCAAGGAGTTTTCTGCCGTCATTTTCCAATACTTCATCTGGCGTCAGAAGTGAAACGGGCTTCCAAGTATGGAGACGAGGAAGACCCGTAGGACCCACGGGATTGACCGCGAGGAAGACCTGGACGACTCGGAGCCGCTGGTGGCGGGGGGTGAGGAAGAGGACTTGCCCACGCTGCAGGGTCCGTCGACGGCGCCGGCCGAGCGACCGGGGACAGACGCCGGGCTTCGTGAGGCGCACTCCCGACTGGCGGAGCTGCTGCTCGCCGCCGCGTCCATCTTGGCGGAGATCAGCTCGTCGGGAGGAGCGGGGACGGTGGGGGACATTTTACAAGGTCGCCCCGCAGATTCCCGCCAAAACGAATGGGGGATTCCCGCCATTGCGCCTGGGCCTACTTTTGGCGGGAACGGCGAGCGCCACGTGGTGGTGGGTTCCCAAGCGCGCGCATCGACTTCATCAGCGCGCGAGGGGGTCCGCCATCTTACGTCTGCTGCTGGAGCCGCCATCTTAGACACCGACGGACAGGCGGAGAGGAACCACGAGGCGGATGACTTCATTTTTCAGCAGCGCCTGCCCACGTTGTCAGCCTTCAAGGCGGAAGGCGGAGACTGGGGCCAATTTCAGCGAAGGTTTTTGGCGCATCAAGAGATGTCAGCGTGGTCCGATGCTACGGCGCTGCGGGCATTGCCCGCCATGCTGGACGACAATGCGCTCGCGGCCTTCAGGGCTGCACGGAAGTCGGACCGCTCCACGCTGAAGGATGCGCTGGGTTTGTTGGCCAGGGTCTACGGGCCTCCCTCTACATGCCGCCATCAGTTCTACGCAAGACGGAAAGCGGCCACGGAGACCGCGCTGGCCTATCGCACGGCGTTGCTGGCTCTTGCTGATGCTGCGTTCCCTCGGATGGACGAGGAGGGCCAAGACGCGATGGTTTTGGAGCAGCTGCTCAAGTTGGCGCAGGACCTGGGGGTCCCTATCAACACAGCTGACGACATTGATATTTCTTCTTTGAGAGTCGCCACGAGTATTCAAGCGCACGAGGCCCTACAACGGAAGCAAGGCGTTGGTTGCAACGCTGCGGTCGTCGCGGCCCCGGGGTTGGTGGTCGCCGAACCCCAAGTCGTCAGCCCACGAGAGGAGGCGTTCGCCACGGGACGACCAGGGGACTGGAGGCCGGGGGCCCGGTCGCCTCTGCGATCGGGCCGAAAGTCGGAGCAACCAAGATCTACTCCGACCCTCGTCACGTGCTATAACTGCGGCCTCCGGGGCCACGTGGCGTCCGGGTGCCGCGCTCCGCGGCAGCGCGCCATGGGAGCTCGGCTGGACGACGACCGAGAGCCCAAGTCATCTCTACAATCCCCGGCAAGTCGCGGCACCTCACACGCTCGGCCTGTTTATTCGGCACACATGGGACGCCGCGTTGCGGCGGAGGAGGGCCGGTTAAGGTTCGGGGATTCGGTTCGGCGAGGGGGGTTCGGCCGGGACCAGGGAGACATTGAATGGGCGGAATTGGGGCATAGAATTGTGGCTGCTTCGGCGGGTTCGTCCGTTGTTACGGGATCTATTGATGGGGTTGAGATTAGGGTGTTAGTGGACACGGGGGCATCGGCAACTATTATATCGGACCTCATTTATAATATTCTTCCAGTCCAATGTCGTCCGCTGCTTCCAGTGGATGTGCCATTTTACGCCGCTAATGGGGGATCGTTGGGCATTATCGGTCAGGTTAGGGCGTCCATTTGCATTGGAGATATCAAATTATCGGGACCCGTTTTCGTTTCGTCTTCTTTGGCAGTTCCGTGTCTTTTGGGCACTGACTTTTTGGCTAAAATGCCCATTAAAATTCTTATCGATCAACGATGCATTGAACTGCCATCGGGTCGCCGGATTTCATTTTTGACGGGCCCTACTGACATTCGGGCGGCGTGCGCTACGATACAAGCGGTGGCGACGCAGACAGTGCAAGTGCCCCCGGGTTCACAGATGTTGATTCCCCTCCGGTTGCGAAAACCATGGGTGAGGGAGGCTTCGGGACAGAGTATGCTTTTGGGTCCTTCTAACAAGGCTGTCGGGGGTCTTGATTTATCGGTGGCTCACACTTTGGTGCGGGCTGACAGGGATCCGTTTGTGATGGTTTTGAACGCGGGGTCGCGACCAGCTGTCATCCCGCAGGGCACCGTGCTGGCTCACGCGGCGCAGGTTCCTGGGGATGATGGGTTGGTTGCGCAGGTGGGCTCGAGCCCCGCGCGGAACGTTGAGCCAAGGGAAGACCTTGAGTGGGTCCATTCGTTATGTGCCGCCTCGGACGATTTGTCGGCGGCGCAGTTGGGTGCGCTGCGCGAGTTGCTCATTGAATTCTCTGATGTATTCAGTAAACATAAGTATGACATTGGGTGCACGGATTTGTTGCACCATCACATTGAAACGGGCGATGCGGCGCCGGTCAGGCTAAATCCCTTCCGACTGAGTCCCGTGGAGAAGAAACATGTTCAGTCGGCTGTTAACGATATGCTAGAAGCCGATATTATTTCACCCTCCTCTAGCCCGTGGGGAGCGCCTATTGTGCTGGTTAAGAAGCAGGACGGGTCCCTGCGATTCTGTGTTGATTTCCGTCGCCTGAATAAGATCTCTGTGGCTGACGCGTATCCGCTCCCCAGGATGGATGAGTCCCTCGATGCATTGTCTGGTGCGCGATATTTTTCGACTCTTGATTTGTTATCGGGGTTTTGGCAGTTGCCGCTCGACGAAGAGTCGAAACCTAAGACAGCATTTCGGACTCCAGGGGGGCTGTTCCAGTTTAACCGGTTACCCATGGGACTTCACTCCTCTCCAGCGACGTTTCAGCGACTTATGGAGTTGGTTTTGTCGGGCTTGCAGTGGGATACATGCTTGATTTATATGGACGATGTCATTGTTTTCAGTAAAACGTTTGAGGAACACCTCCGGCGATTGAGAGGGGTGTTCTTGCGAATGCGATCGGCTAAGTTGAAATTTAAACCGGCCAAATGTCACCTCCTTCGTAGGTCCGTTAGATACTTGGGTCACATTGTCGATTCTTCGGGGATCTCCACCGATCCCGCGAAGACGGATTGTGTCGGTTCGTGGCCGACACCTACGTCCGTTTCCGACGTGCGTAGTTTCATCGGGTTTGCTTCTTATTATCGGCGGTTCGTTGAGCACTTCGCCACTATTGCAAAACCCTTGCACGCTCTAACGGCGAAGGGAGTGAAGTTCAAATGGGGACCGGAGGAGGAGGCCGCGTTTCGCTCCCTCCGGGACGCCTTGGTGGGTGCCCCACCCTTGTGTTATCCCGATTTTGCCAGTCCCTTTTTGCTGGACACGGATGCTGGCAACACGGGCATTGGGGGGGTGCTATCCCAAGTCGTTGGGGGTGTCGAAAGAGTTGTCGCCTACGGTAGTAGGGTGTTGTCTCCGGCGGAGCAGCGCTACTGTGTCACCCGTCGCGAGCTGCTTGCCATTGTTTTTTTTGTGCAGCAGTTTAGGCCATATCTGTATGGTCGTCACTTTACAGTCCGAACGGACCACGCGGCGCTACAGTATTCATTGAGGGTCGCCCAGCCCTCGGGCCAGTTGTCGCGTTGGTTGGAAGTCCTCCAGGACTATCAGTTTACGACTACGTACCGTAAGGGGTTGCGACACACGAATGCCGATTGCTTGTCGCGGTTGTTGCCTTGTGATGAATGCGCGTGTTTGTCGGGATCGGCGCGCTGTAAACCGACGCTTGCGGGGGAGATGGGGGCACTGGCTGCGACAGCGGGCGCACCGAGTGGGGATGATTCCACTGCCTCTCAGGGTCGGGACTCGCTGCTCTCGCTGTCGCTCAGCGAATGGGGCCGCCTCCAGATGGCGGACAGCTCGCTGCTAGCATTGCGCCGCAAGGTTGGGGGTCCCGAGGGGGACCAGGAGCGTACCGGCTCCTATGTACTTGAGCGGGGCGTGTTATTGAAATGGGACAGTTTGTCCCGGCGGAACGCACTCGTGGTGCCTTCCGCTGTGAGGGGGAGGGTTGTCTTGGCGGCACACGAACGCCTCTTGCACTTGGGAGTTAACAAGACGCTTGCCCTGCTTCAGCGTGACTATTACTGGCCGGGAATGGGAAGTGATGTGGTGCATATTCTGAAGGGGTGCGTTGAGTGCGCCAGGCGTAAACCACCGGCCGTGGCAGCTAATCCACCGCTGCAATCTATTCAGGTCTCGCGTACCAACGAGCTCGTTGCACTCGATATTTTGGGGCCCTTCCCAGTCACGCCGAGAGGGAATAAATATTTGTTAGTGGGGGTCGAATACTTTACCCGATGGCCTATGGCGTGGCCTCTCGCTAACCAGTCGGCAGCGGCTGTGACGGATGCCTTCGTCCAGGGCTATGTCCTGGACAAGGGGGCTCCCGAACGCCTGCTGACCGACCAAGGTAAAAATTTTTCGAGTAAATTGTTGCAAGAGGTGTGCGATCTGTTGGGTACCAAGAAGGTGCGTACCTCCCCGTACCACCCGCAGACTGACGGGATGGTGGAGAGACTCCACAAAACCTTGACTTCCATGCTGTGCCAGCAGGTGTGCGAGGCACATGTAGATTGGGACCTGCAGGTCCCGGGAGTCCTTGCCGCGTATAGAATGGCCCCCCATGCAGCTACGGGGTTTTCCCCATTCTATTTGATGTACGGTCGGGAAGCTGACCCGCCAATAGAAACGCAACTTGGCCTGTCCGCTCCACGAACTAATTCTAATTTGGCAGAACATATTAAGTTTAATATTCATAAGCTGACAGAGGCGAGGGAGGCCGCACGGCTTAATTCGCGGGCTCGCCAAATTGCTAATGAACGGTTGCGGGCACGGAAGGTGTCCATGCACGAATGGAAACCAGGTGACAGGGCCTGGCTGCATTGCCCTCAGGCACCCTTGGCTACGTCGCCTAAATTGTTGAGACCGTGGAGGGGACCCGTGGAGGTCGTGCGCGTTGCACGGCCCCAGTGCATTCAGATAAAGTGGGGAAAGCGCCGGTGGTACGTTCACCCCTCCCGACTGAAACCGTTCTCGCCTCCATATGGCCTCCCCTTGTGTCGTGATGGCCGGGCGTGTGACGTGACCGGCGACCCAGAGGGGGAAATGTCTCTGCCTGATCCACACGTATTGTCGCCTGATCTGCTCCCAGGTGTCTCGGAACTGACAGCTGCCGATCACCGGCGGCCGGATCTCCGCGGCGGGGCCGGCCCTTTCAGGCCCGTTCCGCGCCGTCTGGAGCGGCCGGAACCGCCGGACGGTCGTCAGTGTCCCGCCCCATACGATGGACCAGCCAGACGGACTCGCGCCAGGTCGTGCTACTTTGCATGACCTGCCTCGTGAGGAGTCGGGGCAGTTGGAGCGCCTCGTCACTGCGTGTAGTCGCAGGGACGTGGGGCGCGTTCGTTTCGTATTTGCTCGTATCGTGTTATTGTTGACTTTTCGCGTTCATTGTCAATCTGTACATAGTTATTCTTGTTGTTGTTGTTGTTGTGTTATGTTACGGGGCACACTCGGGGGGTTATGGGGTTTTTTTTGTTGGTTGTCGTTTTATCGTCGTGGTTGGTTGTTGTTAGCAGCCGGGCCGGCTGCGAGCTATGTGGGAGGGGGTGATGTAGTGGTGATACGCGCTGGGTGTATATGTCGTGTGCCAGCGCGTATGTACGGGTGTGTGTGTGGTGACGCGCGCTGACGGGGAGGAGCAGGCGTCAGTGCGCGGGTGGGGGTAGTGCTGCTGATTGGCTGTGTGCCGGTGACGCGCCCAGAGGGAGTGATCGGGTAGCAGCGCGGTGTGATTGGTCGGAGAGGGGAAACACGCGCTGAGCGGAACCGGATCGTGGGGATAGCGCGTGGGGATTGGGTAACGGAGGAGCGGTGCCGACGTTGAGGTCCGCATCCGCTCCGTCTCCCGGGAAGAAGGGGTATATAAGGTGATGCACAGAGGAGCAAGGGGCAGAAGTGGAACCATCTAAGAATGAAGACGAAGGTGTAGAGATAGAGCCCGGAGAGGAGAGTAATGGAGAGTAGAAGTGAGTAAGGTATAGTGTGTAGCCAGCGAGAGAGAAAGGTCTACACGAGCTGAGTAAGGTATAGTGTGTAGCCAGCGAGAGAGAAAGGTCTACACGAGCTGAGTAATGTATAGTGTGTAGCCAGCGAGATAGAACGGTCTACACGAGCTGAGTAATGTATAGTGTGTAGCCAGCGAGATAGAACGGTCTACACGAGCTGAGTAATGTGTAGTGTGTAGCCAGCGAGAGAGAACGGTCTGCACGAGCCGAGTATGCATACGGTGTAGCCAGCGAGAGAGAACGGTCTGCACGAGCCGAGTATGCATACGGTGTAGCCAGCGCGAGAGAGGCAAAGTCTACACGAGGCGAGAGAAGAGAGTGTAGCAGAGGCGCAGAGTCTACACGAGGCGAGAGAGGAGTGTAGCCGAGGCGCGGAGTCTACACGAGGCACAGAGAGCCGGCAGCACAGAATCCTGAGTTAAGAGAAGTGCGGTGTGAAGAAGAGAGGCCACGCGTTGTATTGTTACAAGTCAAGATTTAATAAAAGAAGTGTGTTCCCGTCAAGGAGTTTCCTGCCGTCATTTTCCAATACTTCACTTGTAAGGGTACGTCTCTCAATCCGTGTACTATTACAATTTGTATATCGCAGTGACTCTATTTAGTGGGGTAGTTTGCACAACACCTTGCGTGCAACACAGTGACATGATTCACTATGTATATTGCTGCAGATATCCTAAAAGTTTAATTGAAAAGATCGTTTTATTGGTATTAAATAAAATAATTATTACCATAACATTCACAGTTCTGCTGCAATATTAACTCAATATCCTCCGTTTCAATGGCCTCGCCGGAACGATCCTTAATCATAACCTACAGCCCATTTGTCAATCCACTGCTGGGATGAAGGTCTCTCTCTGTGTACTGTGTCGGTAATGGGGGTTGTTTGATCACCCCAATCAGCAGGGTCCGGTGAAGGTGCTGGGGTAGCATGATTCCCAGGGGGGTGGAGTTAAGTCACTTTATTTCAGATAAGACCAAATTGAGCTAATGAAGATATTTTTGCAATGAGTGTGACTGGTTCAGATATCATTCCATTTGTAGCTTTAGTCAGGAATCAAACTCGGGTTTTCCGACTTTTCGAGTGCAGTTCATATAGACTAAGCGGTCTCCGTCTGCTCCTATGAAATAATTTTTTTTTTATTCTGTCCACTTTGGAAGATAACAATATTGACTGTCACAAAGTCTCAACGTGAATCATGGTTGGAATATTGTTATTGAATCCTGAAAAGATAAATTTAAAGAGATTACCCAAGTGTATGGATTTAATTTTGTTGTTTACACTTCAATGGTCCTTTCACCCAGCTTTCTACAGGGAAAATAACATCTGCAGCGATTTTAATATGATTTTTGTCATTTAATTTGGATTTGTATGCTATGGTATACTGGTGCTTATTAGAGCAGTACATTTCAGAGTAAGCCATAATGCAGCAGACTTCTCATTGTGTACGCCTTTTATGCACTGTATAATGCAAAACTGATTTTTTTTTTTACGTTTTCGAATTTGGACTAACATTTTTGGGGGTTTTACGCATTAAACCAAATTATCACGCGTTGCAATCATGATTTGTCGATTGATGCAAATGATCAGACATTGATAAATGTCATAACTTTTACTTATTAAAAAGTGTGGAATCACACAAATACTTATCATATCCGCTTCTGGTTTTTGTTATTCTCAGTTATATCGTTTTATATGAACAGCACCGTCATTAATCATCGCTGGTGTATTCCTTCACATTTTAGACAAAAAGTTGCACAATCGCTGGATAATGAAGTGTCAGGCAGGGAAAAAATTGCATGAATAGATAAAAGTTACATCAAGCACCACCTATACATCAGCATCAGCCACGATCTACTGCTGGATGAAGGTCTCCCCAAGCCGCTACTGCCTCTCATGTTCCTGCGACGCAACAATCCGCCTGGTGCCAGTACACCATCCGATTTATGTGCTCCATCTCCTCGATGGAAAACCTCTCAACATCATTTTTCTTCCATAAACACATTCCTGCGGAGAGAGCTGGTAGGAACGTTGGGTTGCTCGGTCAATGGCCAGGGTCAACGGCAGCGTGGTGTATTCCGCAAATATGGCCGACTGTGAGGGCGGGCACAAGCCGGCGTGAGTAGGTTAAACGTTGAGTTTTATAAGGGCACCACGGGGTGACCAGCCCCTCCCCACCCAGCCCCACCCCTCCCACCCCCACCTAGCCCCACCCTCCCCACCCAGCCCCTCCCCACCCAGCCCCTCCCCACCCTCCCCACCCAGCCCCTCCCCACCCTCCCCTCTCCACCCAGCCCCACCTCTCCCATTTTTGGATGCACGACGGACGGACACAATAATCCCCTGTGGGCTGGTGGAACCAGGTGGTTCCTACCAGTATAAAAAATGTTGAGTTACATCGCAAAAATACAAATGTGTCGTTAACCCACCATCACCCGACACAGCCAATCAATAAGGTTTGCCACGTAAACACATTTATATTTACGCGATCTCACCCAAAAAAAACGTTATTGTGGATATTGGTTGCGAAAGCCTACTTGTTAAACTGATCATTATTCTTGGCATTCGGCCATCCTGCTAGCAATTATGTCCCGACAAAGCCTACTTTTCTCGGCTGATATAATGATGTATTTCACCTGTCCATGTTCTTGAATCCACATGGTTGTCTGTCTCTCGGTCTAATTTTAACCTACTTTTCTCCATGCATCTTTGCACAACTTTTCAGTTTTTGAAAAATTTTCTCTGCTAATTATCACGTTTCATATCCGTATGTCATTGCAGATAATCTGCATTTATAAAAAAAAAAGTTTTCGTATCGTCGCATGAATATATTACTCATAATACAGCTTATAATGTGCACAGTTTCGTAAACCGAGGGTCATGACCCTTAACTTGAATGCGCAATCACCTGGTATTGAAAGGATTCAGAAAAACATCGCATTTATGTCACGATGTTTGAGTAATGCTGAATCTCATTTTTGCGTGCAGGGATTGTATAATGGGAGCAGCAATTATGATGCTTAAATACTGTGGCATGGTAACAATTCCCCCGATTGGTGATTCAAAGTTGAAATTAGATTTGAGTCGATAGTGACTTTTACATTCTCGTTGTGGTGAACGGTAGTGCCTGGAGTGGTGGCTGGGGTGGTGTCAAACCATTGAAGTCCATGCACCATTCTTAGTCGATATTTCCCATCCATGAATATATAGTAGCAATCCGTCACTGTTGGCAATGATATCCCACCCCTTGCTGGTGTTTTATGTCCTCCTTTTCACTCAGTTATAAAGCTTCCTCCACTCCATCAGTCCATATTTGTCTCGAGTCGTCCTCTCTCTCTGTTGCCATTGCTTTTTACTGGATTCCTTTTAGCTGGCATGCAACCCGTACAAATTGGAATGTGATAAAGTTTTACCCATGGCACACCACGGTATGGGGAGTAGAGTCGAGGATGTAATGGATGGAGAAGGGAACAAGGAATGGAAAACGGAAGCGAGAAGAGAAAGAATGTAAAATAAGAGGAAAACCATAGAAAGGGGATGGAAAAACTGAACCAAAGGGCGAGGAAAGATGTGGTGGGTAGCTAGTAAGAGGCTGCATAAGGGCCTCACGATAGATGATTCTAGATTTGAAGCTTTCGTGACTGCAAGGATTCATACTCTTAGTTCTTTCGGTAAAGTCACGTAGGTAAAAAATGAAATTAAAATTTATATATTTTTTAAATTAATTTTAATTTCATTTTTTACCTACGTGACTTTACCGAAAGAACTAAGAGTACGATAGATGATCTTGATAGTAGTCACTGCAGAGAATGGCTACACAAGGGCAGAAGTGAGCTGCATCGACTCGTGTGTGTGTGTGTGTTCGCAGGTGGCGTGGAGAGGGTGAGGGATTCAGAGTGGGGGTGGCAACACATACAAATTCACGTCATTTATGGGAGGCTTGAGCTGATTTAGAAATATAGATTATTATTATTTTTCATAATAAACGTTTTTGGGTTTAGATCGCGTTATTTATAAATGTGTCGTAAACCTCCACCACCCGACACGGCCAATCAGCAAGAAAGTGTCACGTTGACAAAAGACAAATAGTTCACTATTTTAGCCCACCGGTGTGTTGAAGCGTGAAACCACAACATTTACAATTTTTGAGTACGACGTTTCGCTGGTAATTGCATCCAGTCAATGTTAATAAACTACAAAAATAAATACTTGTTCACTCTGATTCACCTCCGAGTAGCTCGGTTGGCTATGTACGGTGCGAAAGAAGTTCAACGTACATACAAACACACAACGAAATGAGTAATATGTATTTTTTTCTTCTAGATTTGAAGCTTTCGTGACTGCAATGATTCATACTCTTAGTTCTTTCGGTAAAGTCACGTAGGTAAAAAATGAAATTAAAATGAATAAAAATAAAACAATAAAATCACGACGTTTCGGATGCAACACAAGTCTCCGTCATCAGGTGGGACCGTCACAGCCAGATTTGCTGCATCAAGTGAGGCAAGGATTCAAGATGATAAGCTCCCCCCCCTCTCCTCCCCCCCCAACTTGTATTTAAGGGCTTGCATCTTGAATCCTTGCCTCACTTGATGCAGCAAATCTGGCTGTGACGGTCCCACCTGATGACGGAGACTTGTGTTGCCTCCGAAACGTCGTGATTTTATTTTTTATTTTTATTAATTTTAATTTCATTTTTTACCTACGTGACTTCACCGAAAGAACTAAGAGTATGAATATGTATTTTGTTCATGATGCATTCCATCCCTATATTTCAACCCCCCTATGCAGAATATCAATAAATTTGCCACTTGTGTTAAATAGTGTACATTTGTTTAATTGACTTTAAGAGGGGGGGGGGGGGCTCACCCCTCCCAAGCGCCCCTGACGCTACAGGGCCGGCGTGTTACAAACCGAACATCTAAAGTCTTGCCGATACGCCAACCCTCTGGGCCGTCATGCTTGGTTGTATAAAACATTGTGCGTGTGTGGGTGTGCCATGTCAATAGTAGCCAAAGGCATTGCTGTGCATTTAATGTGTTTTTTTATTGCATTTTTATGATAATGTTGTGTTTTATTCATTTTCGCGTTAAAACTAGTCTACGCTTGTAAGTAAACGTCGCTTTGCATTGTGATAAAGAGTGGCATTTTTTATGCATCGTTGCAAATTTCACTAAACTGACACCAATTTGCTGTTTCACCAACTCGGTGCTTTAAATGTATGCTTTATTTTAATATATATTTTTTGCCACAGCGCCTACATTGTACAGGGCTCTTTTGTAGACATGTTGCATGTACGATGCGATGCCTTTCATCATTTATATAAATGCATCTCTGAAACATTTTATGCAAAAGTTATACGGGGAAATGGAAATGCAAGCTTCCATTGTTTTCATCATAACAACAGCAACTGATAACTGCATCAGAGGGGATGGTGGTGGGAAGGGACATTTCATTGTCCCATATTCTCAGGCTCTGATGTGGTTCGTAAACATTTTGAACTGATAAAAGAGCTTACTGACAAAAAACTGAGTTTTATTCAGAGGGCTTTTTTTAATCAACAGAAGCTTAGCATTTCAACAGATGGCAACAGCATCCAGGGAATTTGTAGGGCAAGGTATTTGGTTTTCTTGGCGGCATGAAGATTAAGCACCACATATAAATAAAATAACACTCTTAAACGGTCAGCGTACACTTTGCCAGAAATAAAAATAATAAGTGCGCCCAAACGGAATTGTTTTCTAAATTACTCTCGGAAGATAAGAGGCTTAAGTCTCTTCCATTCCAACTAAATGGTGTTGAGGATCGTAATTTTGATGTCCAATATGTCTGTTGCACTGTGTGCGATACTAAATTGTTATCGAAATTAGAATAAGGTTTGCGATATGTGACATCATCGCTACGATGTTGTTGCAATGAGCTAGGGTTGTGCTGAGCACCTTCTGAATGTGTTCAAAGTGCATGTTCACTCCGATTCACTGATATGTGAATTGTGCTTAAAGTAAATTTACAGTGAGCGTTTTGATATTTTTGAACGTCTGTTTTTTTTCTGTTTTAGCTTCAAATATTAGCAAATGTCACTTTGAAAATACAAGAAACCATTGCCCAACGTGTCATTATCGAACACGCGTTTCAGCCATACGCGGTTTAGCTCACGAGGTCTGTATTGCCGGAACACGGGGTGATGTTTCGGCTCTACTCGGTTTGACGCTGCCATGATTGTCATCTTCGCATCGAAAAATAGTGCCGTCAGACTGCTGCTTTCGTTAGAAGGTGTGAATGAATTGACTGTGAGAACGATGTATTTTCCGTGTATATTTCTGTCTATGTTTTGTGTGTGTGTGTGTGCCAGAGGTCGCAACCGGGTACCCGATACCCGTACTCTACCCGATACCCGGCTACCCTGGTGCGGCCGAGTACAGGTACCCGTTTGCGACCCTGGTGCGACCGGGTACGGGTACGGGTAGGCCGTGAGTCACTGGTGAGTAACCGTTTGTCACTCATTTCCCAACGTCTTGTCTCTTCTCACAATTCAAGTTCCTAGAATCAACCCACCCGCGCCTGCAACATGGCTTCATCCCAGAGGTAGCAATCAGGTACCCGATACCCGTACCCTACCCGTACCCGGCCGGGTACGTACGGGTAGGGTACGGCCGGGTACGGGTACCCGTTTGCGACCCTGGTGCGGCCGGGTACGGGTAAGGAATCAAAACCCGTTTGCGACCTCTGGTGTGTGCTAATATAACACATTCATCAACACGCACAACAACACAGGGGGCACACGTTCACCGATTGCCGCACGCATCTTAATATCATCCACTCGTCGAGGGCGTCAGTCAGCAGACGGACGCCGAGATGACGAATCACTGACGTTCAAGTGACAGTGTTAGGGACGAGCGCCTGGCAGGGAATTCAGTATCGGGGCCGTCGGGCATGAGTGCTGCAGTGCGGAAAGAGTAATGGAGACGGGGGTTCCGTGTTGAGATGATATTGAAAACTAAAGAGAGTACACACACACAATAAATGCAGTGCGTTGCATCATCCTCGAGTACAATAACAAGTGTGGAAATCATGTACGTTTTAATTAAACAAAGAGGGAGGTGGTGATAATTTTGGACCAAGGAACACAACCCTATGTTGTCCATCAGGTATATTATTTGTCGAACGCCGCTTTGCCCAAAAAGGCATTTTTTCCAGGAACTTAACTCCTGGATTCGGCGAGGTCTGCATGCATTGATCAGAGGCTTTCATGAAAATAATAAGTAATATTTAAAAATACTTTTTTGAAGACACGCTTTAATGAAATGTACCCTACTCGTAATAGCAGAACTCCACTACTGCAGGAAGTGGCCGCAAAGCTTGCCATAACGTAAGGGGCCGTGGTGATTTACAGCCAACGTCAGTTGAGCGTGGACAATTAGACCCAAGCCGAAACATAACATAAAAATGAATGTTTAAAAATACTTTTTTTTGATAGAATATAGTATTGTCATGACATAAGTATAGCAAGTTTGCAGTCGATACCACATTGGGAAGTGGGTTAAAATTGAGTTACAAGATTTGAGGATACGACAACAACAACAGAGTGAGTTAAATAAAAGCGTGTAATGATAAAAAAAAATAACCAAGAGACAAGCAGCCACGATGGGTTGTGTTTTTTTCCAAAATTGTATTTATATTAAAACCAATGAAGGCCCATTGCCTTGAATGTGTCACTTATTTTCAATCAATGTTTGAATCTTTTTTCTTGAATTTTTTTTTAATCAGTCAATAACCATTATTTTCTACCAAATGGGGTACATTTGATGTACCTGATCAGAATAAATCAGGTAGCATGGCAATATCTTTGTATGACAATATAGCTCCACTGCAACATTTTCACGGGATGAATTGCATTTAAAGATGGTAATTTGGCTTTTATACCGATTTCACTGACTTTTTTGTCACGGTCAAATATCAACTCTGTCTGTCGCCTGATGATGCTGGTTGTAATTACTAGAATTGTAAATGTTGTGGGTTTACTCTCCAACACACCGGTGTGCTGAACTAGTAACAAATTGTTGAGTTTGTTTACGTGACAACCCTTACTAATTGTCTGTGTCGGGTGGTGGTGAGTTTAACGACACGTTTATATTTACACAATCTAACCCCCCAAAAAACCCTCGATTATGGCTTTACTGCCTTGGTCTAATGCAGTGGTGCTTAACCTGGGTGCACGCATTCCCTGGGGGAGCGAGATGCCCTTTCTGGGGGTGCGAGACATGGCCACATTTATTTTTATAAGGTAACTCATCGAAAGACAAATTAAGCACGGGCACTTAAGTACAACTAATTTGTTTAATCAAATCCATGTATTCATTAACATGCATTTTTGTTTTACGATTGAGAACCAAAGGTTGGTTGCAAGGCTGCAGGAAAGGTTAAGGACCACTGGTGTAATGGTGAGTGCACTGGATCTGCAATGCAGGGCTGCATTCACTGGGACCCGTGGCTCTTTTGAACGGTGCCATCAGCAACGCCGAGAGCCCGGTTGATGGTGAGTGGCGTCACGCGGTTTATTGGTGCGCCTTAGAATTTGGCGGGGGTTTTGGAGGCGCTCACCTGACGCTCGGTGCCTGTTATAACGACGCGTTCTGGGCTACTAACAGACGGATCTTAAATCTTAACTTAAAGCTTTCGTGACTGCAGGAATTTATATTTTTTGGGTCTTTTGGTAAAGTCACGTAGGGTTCAAAGAAAATAACAAAAAACTACGACGTTTCAATCACAACACAAGCGGTCATCATCAGGAAAAGGGGGTTAGCTTCTCAAGGCAAATTGTTTAGAAAAGTTTGAAATGGGCGTAGCCCAAATGTCAGCAGCATGGGCGGCGCAGCAAATGTTAATGTAAGTGATGAACGGCGACCGCGAAGGTGGTGGGTTTTCCACAAATTAAAGGGCTGCCAAGTAAAAATTAGCATGTACACCTAGATCGGTGAGTGGCCTCCACGGCGAGCGCACTGAGATGGCTATGTTAATGTGAGAGATTAGCATGTTAATGTGAGAGATTAGCATGTTAATGTAAAATCGCAGAGCTGCTACCACGTCTAGGTCAGTGCGCGAAGGTGGCTGTGTTGGTGTGAGAAATTGAACCTGTTAATGTAAAATCGGAGAGCCGAAAATAACTAACATCGGAAGATGGCAGGACGGGAACATCACAGCCAGTTATCACTTAAACTGGTTGATAACGTCCTTCCAATGATTGCTAAGTTTGTACCCATCTTCTCTAGAGCTCGATGTATTTCCGACCATCATCACCTAGCCAGTGACTTAGAACACGTACACCAAGCTCTCAAGATGAATGGATATTCAGACTACACAACCCGTAAAGCTATCACCTCTACCGTCGGGAAAGAACCATCTGATGACCCAATCAAAACCATCACCTTGCCATACCTAGCAGGGGTCACCAAAAAGATTTCCAAAATCTTGAGCAAACATAAGATCCAGGTTCGATTTAACACAGTACATAAAATTTGTGATCTGATCCCATCTGTGAATAATGTGATCCCTAACATGCAATACCCCGGCGTCTACAAACGGAGCTGTGTCTGCGGCAGTGGTTACATTGGGGAAACTATGCGACATGTCTCGGACCGTGTTCGTGAACATAAGGCAGATCTGAAACACGGTATAACTCGGTCGTGGCTGATCATTGTTGATATGCGGTGGGCTCACGAAATTGATTTCTCTAACGTAAAGGTACTTTGCAAACCCACTGGCTATCAACAAAGATTCGTTCATGAAGCCATCCATATATACAGACACAGGCACAATTTTAGCCGCCCGCCACTCCACTAGTTGTTGAGAGCATCGCTCCTCTGCCCTCCATTGTTGTTTGAGGGCGATTGCCTCCAACTGCCCAGTAGCGTCATTCACGAGCCTCCTCCATAGAGGTTGAGCTTGACACCGCTGTTATCAGTCGTCGGCAAGTCCACTCAGCTCTACATCCTCATGTACTACATCAGTGCATCTCTTTTCCAGCCCGTGTCGTGCCCATTTAGCCCCCTCTATCCGGTCAAACAAAAGCTGCTTGGGCATGCGGTGGCTGGGCATGCGGGCTACATGACCCAGCCTTGTCCGCTAGAGGAGATCCCTGATGGGAATGTGTCCAGATATTTAAATGATATGTGAGCTCCTCACACAAACCAGGCTGGTTAAATTCAGGATGGATCGTAGGCAAGCCAACCTGAATGTTTCTAATCGGTGCAGAGAGCTCCACATTTCACAATCATAGATAAGGGTGAGCATGATTGTGGCTGAGAAGACCCAAAGCTTCGTGTGGAGCTACAGACCAGGTAACTTCCACAGCATTATGCAGCCGAGGAAAATATCATCTTGTCCGACTGATTTGGAGTGAGACCTCTGCTTTCAAACCGAAGCTAATCATGAGCACACTGCCCAAGAATGGAAACCTCTCCACTCTCTCCACAACTGAACCGTCACCAATGGGGAGTTGAGGGGTGGATTGTTTGATGGCACAAAATACCCAGGCATGTGTTTAGTTTTGGTGGGGCTGATGGTAAGACCCCGCCTCTTAGTGGCACGCTCCAGGTTCAGCAGCAGATCCTCCAACTCCTCCTCTGAATGAGCAGCAATCAACAGATGATCAACAAACATAATATCGTTGACCAAAAGGGAGCCATCCTTTGAACACACCCGGGCATCGATCAGCCATGAAAAGTTTCTCAAACTATGTGGTCGAAAATTATGTGAAATAATGTGGGATCCAGAGGACATCCCTGTCGCACCCCAAGGTGAACAGAGAATGACTTTGACTCACGACCACACGGCACACAGAGACAAATTGAGACAGAGACAAAGTTGATAAAAAGGAACAGGGACAGAGTGGGACAGAGACACCGAGTCAGAATGAGCCAGACTAATACTGAGACAGTAAAAGACATAGCGACATGGAGATATGGCGAGGCAGAGAAAACAGAGACATATTTAGACAGAGAGACACTGATAAATAGTGTAACAACTATAACAGAGATACAAGTTTAACAGAGAAGTGAGCAGAGAGCATCAAGATTACAAGTCGAACTTGACTTACCTGCGTGACAGCGATTCAGGGTCACAGTGACCAGTGAGCCCCAGGACTACAAGTCAGACTCAAACTACCTTGTGACAGTGATCCAGAGTCCCAGGGTGACAGCTATACGGAGTAATAGTGAAGCGGTGACTTCAGCTAGAGGCTAACCGATTGCCCAATGCTACACCAACGGAAATTGCAATCCTTTCGCCTTTGTCCGAACACGTCCACCCCCACTCGCCGACACCACTAGCCAAACCCTTGCCCACCCCCACCCCCAGACTCTCCGGAGTAAGGTTACCTGCCAAACTCCAAAAGCCCGACGTGAGAACAGCGGTATTGACTGGGGGGGGGGGGGGGAACAAGTTTTTACCAAGGTACAAAACCTATTTTTCCCATTGCAATGTCATCGTGCTCAGTTATCTAGCCACACGTGTCAAAGCTGTCGCGCCAACGGAGGGACAAATATAACTCATCCACCACCTTGCAGATCGCCTCTCAGGTTTTAGGGTGTCCGACAACCCTGTATAGCAATGAGTGACGCAATCATTCAGCCAGAGGCTGGCTTTTCCCCAAACGAGGGAGAGGGGACAGTTAGAGGCAGAGAAAGAGACCAAGGGATCGGGTTGATGGTAAGAAGAATCCGATGACTGAGGAGGACCTTCTGGAAGGTTGCAGAAGGGATGGGAAGAAGGATATTAAATGGGCGATGCGATGAGAGAAAATGGCTGGGTTGACAAGAGAGCTTCCTTTCAGTGTGTGTATTGTGTTGCTGGAACAGTAAAGTTCCCTTACCATTTTACCTGTAGAGTGACATTCATTTTTTGCCACTTACACAGATGGGGAGCTTTCAAATACCATGAAGAAAATAGCTAACTCCCCAAGTTGCAATTGGGCTGTACCGTACACTTTGTTAGCAGTAAAGTACGGATTGGGGAAGGGTAATTTTTCTCATTTGACAGCCGCCAGTTGCTGAAGTATAATATTTGAGAATGTCGACGTGCATGCAACTTAGTTCAAAGCAAACGGGAAACTCAAATGGAACTTACAAGTCTTAGCAGTATCCATGACAAGTGTGAAGCCATTCACGATGACCTAGACTCCTCGAGAGATGAAGTGTTGACGTCTATTTTGGGATTAATGTTTCGTAGTCATCACCCGTTCCAAAAATTATTTAGAGAATAGATGAAATGTGAAGCGATGCTGCAAAACACGCGCCGTTTTGAGACATAAATATCCTGTAATTGTATTAAACCCTCTCTTCTTTGTGCTTGTGTTAGAGGAATTGCACCTGCTAATGCAGTATTCTGGATTCTGCCGTAGCGTAATAGTCATAACACTGGACTTGCAATCCAGGGGTCTCCAATTCTATTCCATCGCCTGGCGCGGAAATTGAATCAACAGTGCACATTTATTTACCCTCCCCCCACCGCCTTTGCCCACCCAGCATTATACATGGGTACATCCGCAGTAAGCAGATTGGTAGATCCGAATGTGGTGGGATTAAAGTGTGAGTATTGTCACTTTTGCTGAAGACGTATGGCCAGCTGTGAACACCTTTAACATTAAGAGGGAGCTCCCTCTAGCGGAGGCTCTTCCGCCCAGAGTGGCGCGAGGACGCAATGGCAGGGCTGCACCTTTACCCAACTCATATTGTCACGTGTGCCATTGCTACCTGGGCAGGTGTGCCATTGCTACCTGGACACGCCTGCCATTGCTACCTGGGCACGTGTGCCATTGCTACCTGGGCACGTGTGCCATTGCTACCTGGGCACGTGTGTCATTGCTACCTGGACACGTGTGTCATGGCTACCTGGGCACGTGTGTCATTGCTACCTGGACACGTGTGCCATTGCTGCCTGTGCACGTGTTTCACTGCTACCTGGACACGTGTGCCATTGCTACCTGGACGTCTGACATTGCTGCCTGTGCACGTGTTCCACTGCTACCTGGGCACGTGTGCCATTGCTACCTGGACACGCCTGCCATTGCTGCCCGGACACGTGTGCCATTGCTACCTGGACACGCCTGCCATTGCTGCCTGGACACGTGTGCCATTGCTACCTGGACACGCCTGCCATTGCTACCTGGGCACGTGTACAATGAACGCCACCGTGCCAATTAGACAAAGCGCCAAACAGCGGCGCTGATCATGGATTGTGCGCCAAGACGTCAGTAGGTCATCCCATCAGCCCACGCCCGGCACACTTTATTTCCGTTGTACTCTTGGCACGGAGCCATTTCTTTTTGTTGTTGTTGCATCTCATTAAGGCCGTTGCAGCATTCGGCAAAACTTTTGTTTTCTCAAAGGAAAATGTTTTAACCAGTTTTCTGCACAACAACGAGCTCATGGTTAAAAATAGAACGCGGTGTTGCAACTGATGAGATATTGCTTGTGTCCTGTAAAAGCGTGACAATATTGATCGTCAAAGCAGTATAAGTGCTTTGTTCTTGTCTCCTGCGAGCAATATAGAACTGTGTTTGAAGGCTTTTTTGCACATTTATAGATGAGAACAGTTGTACCGTGTTCAATGTTATTTGCCGGTTTTATTCTCCATAATTATTCCCCAATTGTTTTCATCGCGCGTGAATGTTTTGCGCTCCTGTTAATTTCGTTCTTTTGTATTGTCACGCAACTTTAAATAGTCCAAATTGGCAATCTGTTATTCAATAGAGTTATCCGTTTATAGCTGCCCCACCGATGTAAAGTGACCCTGGTCTTGTGTAGCACGTGATTGTTTTCATTCCCAATTCGTTAGTTGCATCGGCCGAGGTGGAACATTCGCCTGGCCCCCACGTTCTTCGCCGAACATAACCAAGACCACGTGTGTAGGTCCGTAACAAAACTCTTGAGATATCAGACCTCAGCTTATGCATCATCATTGAATGTTGTAAGCAAATAACACCAACTACATTGGACAAAGCGTATGTAGAGCGTTAAACGATGTATTACGTGAGATTGAAATAACATGTAGAGACTGAAATAAAATGTTTTCTTGATATTTTCTCACCACTTTATTTTAGTGACATGGCTATAAATGAAGGGGAGCTGACCACTATGTAATGGTTAGCAAACGGCACCGCAGTTGTAAAGTTGGCCAAAAATACCCTCCAGAGGGGTTCTCTTGAAGGACCCTCTGTCAGCAGTGGTGTGAACAAAGTAATTGCAAGGTTGCACCTTTATCTCCATATATATAAAATGCAAAGTTGTGATTACGTGTGTCTGTTCAAAATGTTTAGCGTACTTCCCGATATGCAACAAAATTTAAATTTGCCATGTGGGTACTTTCCAGACTGTACACCATGCAAACATTATAAAAATACACTTTTTTGGGGGGGAGCTCAAAAATGCATATATTTTTGCACGGAAAGTGAGCTATGACGTCAAATCTGTCATGTGACCCGCGCATGTGGGAGCGTAACGCATTGTAGTGTAGTGGTTAGCGCGCTGCGCTACGAACCCGGCGACCCGAGTTCGATTCACGGCCACCACCGGTTGACGCTTATTTTAACTGGTCCTGGACCTCAAACGAGTAACTGGTCTGCTGTGTGAACATCGCCACTGGGGGGACAAAGGCGGCCGGGCGTGGTGAATCCAAGTCCCGGGCGAAGCCGGGTAGGAAAGCTTGTAAATGGATCAGCCAAGAACACCGACCTGTTATAACGTACAAATAATCGTTGGTCTCAAATTTTAAGATTTTTTTTCACAGCGATACACGATTCCTTGCCTATGCCACAACATGAACTTGAGAAGCCAGACCTTCAAAACCTGCCTATTATGAAGATCACACGTAACTTCCAGCCGTCAATCCCAGCCACACTCGGAAATGTTGCAGAGCGTAAGTGTGAATAAAAATGTAATGGTTATCTTCTCTTGTGCTGTCTCCATGGTGAAATTTTGACTTAAAACTTTCGTGACGGCAAGAATTCATATTCTTTGGTTTTTTCGGTAAAGCCACGTAGATAGAGAATATAATGAATAATAATAAGAAGAAGAAAAATAAAGTGAATCAAAATATCACGACGTTTCGATCGCAACACAAACGGTCGTCATCAGGAAAAAGGGACCGCTTGTGTTGTGATCGAAACGTCGTGATATTTTTATTCACTTTATTTGTATTCTTATTTTTTCTATCTACGTGACTTTACCGAAAGAACCAAATAATGTATCCATGGTGCTTAAGTGCTCCAAGTCTCAACGATGCATAACTCTATTTTAACCATGTGTGAATGTTTGACGCATTACAAATGTAAAGTGTATCTTACCAGATATGAGGTTACAAAATAATAATCGCCTCCGCTATATTTACTGTGATTTTTTTTGCCTTTATGTTTGTTATGCGATGTTCGTATTGATGTCAGGTTTATGATGTTGGGTGATTTGGGCGTTTGTTAAACACCTTAAACTTACTGCTTTGTGTCTCAGATCTCCCATGAAAAGAATTTTGGTCTCGGTGGCTCTACGCCTGGTCTAAAGGATAGAGTACAGCAGGGACGTGCAGTCAGGGGAGGCAGGGGAGGCAGAGCCTCACCTGTCATTCTCCAATGAAGATAGCTGATACTAGAAGTAAAAAAAAAGAATACTCAAATGAAATCAATATTAACATTTTTCCACTGATCTGTGTTATAGATATTCATATAAATATTCATTATAAATGTCATTTCTGTACGATTCCAGTCATTTTTATAGTCAAAATCGCCAAATTTGCGGAGCTCCGCTGCAAATACAGGAAGAGACGAGAGGTGAGGCAGCGACGAGCTCAGCCTCTCCTCTGATTGCGCAACCCATCAGTAACTGGACGGAGCGCGGGCAATAAGCGCATGCCTGTTACTATCTCAGTATGTCACCAATGTAATGTTTGTAGACCCCTTCATTTCATGTCCTCGCCTTCCATACTCCAGGTAACTTATTTCACGTATGTGTATGAAGATATTTAGGCTCGCTGGTCTCGTTATGAAACTGCAATGAAAAAGCACCAGGGGAGGTAGCTATCACATCTGCCTCACTGAGGGGGACGTGTCAAACACGCCCCCCTCATTCAGGCCACGCCCCCCTCAGTGAGGCCACGCCCCCTCCGTGAGGCCACGCCCCCTCTGACCTCACCGCACGTCACTTGAGTGCAGACAGTCCCCGGGTTATGGAAGGGTTAGGTTCCCGAGAACGATCCGTAACCCAAATTTTCCGTATGTCGGAAACTGTAAATGTTTTCCCCAAAATCAAGATAATTTCAATTTACCTTAATCTTTGTGCAGCTCGAGTGAGGCATAAGGCTGCCCGCGGTATTCATCCACTACCTTACCGTGCTGCACTACTTGTGCTTACGTAACTAACGCAAAACGAATTCCGCGTATGTAAAATTTTGACATGATTTATGGGAGCATTTCCGTAAGTTGGATATTCCCCAACTCGGGGACTGTCTGTCCATACATAATTATTATACATACATAAAATCACATTTTTGAATGCATATTGGATAAATATGCTAACACGTCAAAAGGGATTATGCACAACAATAACACCGGTCTAAAAAATATGTTATTGCCAATGTTGCCCATATGATTTTTACAGATGTGGGCGTTTGGTATCGTTCAGCTGTCTTAAGTTTTTTAGCGATTGGTTGGGGGAGTTTATAGTTCCGTGAACTTTTGTTACGTGTGTCCTTGGCTGGACATAATATTTTCAGAGCACAGAAATAAGCATCCAACTTGTGGCTCCATTTGGAGCTTATCTTAATGAAGAAAATTTGAAAGCTCACAATATTTCGACTCGTTTTAGTGCCATGACCTACAAGAAGGGACGATGCACATTTCCAGCACAACACGTACTCTGTGACACTTCAATACAAAGCATACAATGGCATCACAATTACCTCCAAGTAATCTGCTAAATTTCAGGCACGCAAAGAAAACGAATACAATAGTCAGAAAATGAGAGATAATTACACACCAGCTGATAGCGGTTACCAAATCGTGTGCCTCGCACGCAATTTTTATCATTGTTTACTGGGTATCCACCAGCTAAGGATGTAATAGAATGACCCAAACCCTTACCTCTGACCTTTAGCTTTATGCACTCACCATACATAACCTTTTGATGTTCAAATGTTTAATGGCATGACCCACGGTATGTATAGCCGAGCATTAATTATTATTTGATATGTTTAAATGTTAAGACGATGGTTTAAGATATTTAGTGAAATTACACTGTTAACGGAAACACGTAAAAATTGGAACTAAGACTAAATATACTGTACACACATCATATAGCGATGCTACCCGAATGCGTAAGCACATTTGATTTGTTAAGTTTAAACAACGGGCACATTTATAAAATCCTTCCATGAATAAGTGGAACAGGAGGGCAAATACCATCAAGAGGGGCTTCTGTCGAGTTCCCTCTCTCGTGTTAGCAAGTAATTGCAAGGCTCCGTATTTACCTTCACACATTATGTATACACTCCACACAGTATGTGTATTATAGCTTGGAGTACATGTTCGCATTTATACACTGCAATTAGTGTAACACATTGGCTTTCGTTACAAATATTATTCGTAATGAAGGTTTTTGGGTTCGATCGCGTAAATTTAAATGTGGCATTAATACACCACCACCCAACAACGAATTATTAAGGTTTGTCCCGTAAACAAAACGTACCAATTATGTACTACTTTAGCATGCTGGTATGTTAGTTGCTACTTCAGCACACCGGCGTGTTGAAGTAGCACGTTTCGTTTACATGACAAACCTTATTAATTGGCTATGTCGGGTGGTGGTGGGTTACCGACACATTTAAATTGACACTGCAATTTGATAATTTTTTATTTTCCATATTTGACAAAGTAAGTATAATTTGTATATATGATTACTGTAATATCATTACTTTTAAGTTTCTGACATATATATGACTGCCTTTCATGTATGCATTTATTCTGCTCCGTAAGTACTACGCTAATCGGAGGTAATGGTGAAAAAGTAAGGAATTCCAATTGTCTAATGCACAGTACCATTAATGTTTCCTCTGTCATAGGAATATACGTCCCAAATAAAATACTCACTGGTCAGAACACTGAGCCTGCACCCCGAGATGCTGATCGAGTAGGCTGGACTGGTTACTCCAATACTGTTAAAGAAAGTGAACAGGATCAGCCAATTCCCGCACATAAAAACACATATTACCTGAACTGAGAAGATTGCAACTGTGTGACTTGGACATTTCAGCTTAATATTTGATGAAGAATCCAATATTTGCAGGGGGTTGAAAGTTGTGTTCTCGTGTCAATAAGGAGGCCTATTGAAATTATTTCGGAATCAAATGAAATTAAATAAAAGCGACCGACGCAATGTACACAACAATAAGAATGATACATAAACAAATGACGTAACATCATAATAAATTAAAAGTCTAATAAAAAGCATAATGAACACACAATAAAAGCATTGGAATTAAAATCCATTCTAATAAGGTACGTTAAAGATTTCGTTTAAAACATTATTATTGAAAATAAGTTGTTACATCATCTTCCAGGGTGATTGTCTGACACAGGGTATTGTACTGCTCGCTGCAGTGTTCCAAATGGTAAAATATTCATGTCGTGCCGTGAAGCTGAACTGCGTTTTTAAATCCTTTATATTAAGTTTGCTTGCTTGCTTAAGACCGTGCAAATCTTTCGGTCGTTTTTTAACCCACTTCCCGTGATCCAATCGAGCTGACATTTTCCACACAGACTCGTTGTGCGTGACAATTAATGTTTGTAGGAAAAAAATTCAAAAATGTTACACTTTTTAGGACAAAAATATTATATTTAATTACCAATTGCTTAATGGTGCAATGCAATCATCTGACCCATAGGTGGCAGCCATCTCAAGCCAGAGGACGAGAGGACTCTAGCCGCCACGCATATAAAGGATTTATAGTGAAAAACTTTGTTTTTACGGGTTATACTTATGTATTCAGTTCGTTGTCCTTCCCCTGCACCTCCGATTAGCACGGTTGGCTACGTACGTTGCGAAAGACGTTCAACGTACATCCAAGCCCATAACAACCCCATGGGAATGTAATTTAGGGAAATAAAAGAAACACGTGAATAATACAATACAGTACTTATAAAAGAAAGATCATTTTCTCCGCATTTGTACAGGGAATTTTCTCAAGATGTGGACTCTTATTCCGATCTAACCATCAGACGTTCTCACATAATGCAACACACAACTTCCACTGAGCCGCACCACAGGGGAGAAATGAGCTAAAGCACTGTTTACTCTCAGAGACCTCAGACTTTATCTCAGCCGGTAAGGCCCATTGGTATCCATCATACATTCTAGATTTGAAGCTTTCGTGACTGCAAGGATTCATATTCTTAGGTTTTTTTCCGGTAAAGTCACGTAAGTAAAAAAATTGTGTTGCCTCCGAAACGTCGTGGTTTTTTATTTTATTTTTATTTTATTTTACTTTTATTAATTTTTTACCTACGTGACTTTACCGAAAAAACCTAAGAATATCCATCATACATGTTGAACCTCTGTCACACCACCGTACGTAGCCAACCGTTCTAATCGGAGGTCGTTGTGGTGCTGAGCACTCTCACAGCTCTCTCACAAGGACGACCACAGGCCAAGAGACGTCTGCAGTGACCACAGTTGCAGGGCATTGCATAGTGAGGGAATGTGAGAACTATTATTTTTTATTTTCTTTCGACAGTATCTCCATTTTCAAGATGGGTGGGGGAGAGGCGGGAATGTATAAAGCACTGCGCATATCAGATTTTTAAAAATAATTTGTATACTATATGATACATTCATGTGAAAAGTATATTCGTTGGTATCATAAAAAAACACAATTCTAGGGTGTTCAATATCTAAACTTATCTTTCATTTTGGCTCGTGCCTTCATCCTTATCTCACCTTGATATGTACTCCTTGAAAGCAAGAGTTCATCATCTGTTCTCACATGGATTCCTCAGGAAGATAAACTTTACGTGTATGTGGTTACATGGTTATGGTGACCAACTTAAATAGTGTCATTTACATCCTTAGACATTTGTAGCTTTGGCATTACACTAACTTGTTATATATCGAGCTGAAAAGTGTCCGTGGACGTTAAGGTACTAAAGGCATATGCTGTTATTTACGAAATTATTACAGCAGAATTTTCCAATTGTTTACTAGAATTGTTGGAATGCTGCACTAATGTCGGAGGTGTGTCCAATTATTACGGTTACAGAGGTTTGGCTTTCTTTGCGGATCTAAGGGAACACACCACAGGGCTTGTCTTTAGTGCCCGGTGCTTTGAAGTCCACAATGGAGTGTTGTGATGTCACGTTAGACATTTGCGGATCCATGGTGGGTGGGTTGTGAACGAGACCGTTCTTTGTGAATGGGCCGAGCTCATATTTCTCTGCACGTTATAGTCAACCAGCATTAATGTGCTAGAACAGTTGCACAATCTAGGCAACCATATAGTGTTAATTGAAATAAGACGCACATTTTCTTGGTTCTTTCGGTAAAGTCACGTAGAAGGGAAATAATAAAATAATACAAAATAAAACATAATAAAATTAAATTCTCGCGACGTTTCGGCCACAACACAAGCAGCCGTCCTCAGGTGAAGACAGAGTTGTCTGAAAGACAGCGCTCCAATCTCATTGGAGCGCTGTGTTTTAGACAGCTCTATCTGTGAGAATTGTATTTTATTATGTTTTATTTTTATTATTTTATTATTTCCCTTCTACGTGACTTTACCGAATGAACCAAGAAGATGAATCCCTCCACTCACGAAAGCTTTGAATCGAAATTTAATACGCACATTGTGAAATGTCGAAGGTGATAACATTTCATTGTGGATTATTAAATCAATGGTTTTACAAACACATGAAACAGACTACAGTTCTAATTGGTTAATATACTATGCCCAGGTGAAAAAAAATCCACTTCACTATACTTATGATTACCTGTTAGTATAACCACGATTTTTTTCACATTTCCCGATTCCCCGCAGGATTTACGCACGGGAAATGAATACATTTCCACAAGAAATGAACAAAGGATACGGAGCAGCAGCCATTACTCTCCGACAGCTGCCACTGGGAGGGTGCCGTTCTACGTTTGAGATCTGATGAAAAAGCCACTACTCGTGTGTAAAGAGCTCTGATGATGAGATGCCATATGAATATATATATACAATATATATTTTTTTTACAACCAAGAGGAAAATTTATATATTTATCGAGCGATACATTGTTGGCGGACAGTTCAAGTGAAGTCTGTCCAATTAAACATTCCAAATATGGCATTGCCATCTGACTAGGAAGGTTGAAAGTCCAAATCCGGGTGAGTGGTTGACTCAGCCCATCATCTCTCCAGTCATTAAAATCAGTACCACTTCGTGGGGAAGTCAAGTGGCTGCCCTATGGATAGCCTCTCCCTCAACGTACGGAAGTGCAATTTCCGCACACTGGTTCAGAGCTGTGAACAGGAAATGAGTACTCCCTCAATGCTCACGTGAGTATTTTCAACATGGAATTGGAACGATAGGTAACAATTAGGAGTTCAGTTCTGTTCATCAAAAGCACGAAACCTTGCATCCAAGCGGCTTGATGAACTTCTCCAGCGCCAGGGGTTTTCATGGGAGTGCGCATGATATCTTTACAGATGTCATAATTTATGGTATCTGCAACCAAGGCACGACATGTCATTGACATGACGAATGGAATTTTTTTTCTTCCCATTTCGCTCTTGTCAAAAAGCCATATACTGGTGGAAACATTCCAGGCAAGGCTTTGTATGGAGCTCTAATTATGATTCAGTACAACAGGACCTTAATTACTCGGTGCGAGATGAATCGCAGTAAATAACGTCACAATGGTTTTAACAAAAGAATGTGGCAAAAACGTGGGTAGTGGATTTAATATATCTGCAAAGGCTGTCCAAACAGAAGGTCATGTGAGCATGGATACAAATAGCTGTGCGTCTGACAATATAACGTGAGGTTATTGTTTTCGGTACATATTATCCTGAAGAGACCCAAGTAAGTGTTTGGTCGTTTCAGAATAATAGAAGCAATTTCCCACAAAAATGTACAACTTTGTGCCAGTAACCGCGTCGGGTGAAAAGCAAAATAAATACACAGACAATACATTTCCTTCATATGTCCGTCTCTTCATGTAAAAAAACAACGGTGTTTGTTACACAACCCGTCGGCCGTACAGCCGTCTGGGAACGTATTGTTTCAAGAGTATCGATCCAATACAAGCCAATTATAGATGGGCTTTGACGTACGGTGTCTCATCAGCAGTCAGGTTTGCTTAAATAAATGCTGGTAAATCTTGACTTAAAGCTTTCGTGACTGCAGGAATTCATACTCTTTTGGTCTTTCGGTGAAGTCACCTAGATAGAAAAAAATATATATATTTTTTTAAATCACGCCGTTTCGATCGCAACACAAGCAATCGTCCTCAGGTGAAAAAATGATTAGGAGAGCTGCACTCTTAATCAATTTGTGGCTGCGGCAGTAGTTACATTGGGGAAACTAAGCGACATGTCTCGGACCGTGTTCGCAAACACAAGGCAGATCTGAAACATAGTAGGACCAATTCCTCGGCCGTGGCTGATCATTGTTTTAATGCTGTGGGCACACACGAAATTGATTTCTCCAAGACGAAGGTACTCTGCAAACCTACTGGCTATCAACAAAGATTCGTTCATGAAGCCATCCAGATATATAAATACAGACAAAATTTCAACCAAGAAGATGGGTACAAACTGAGCAATCATTGGAAGGATGTTATTAACCAATTTAAGTCATAACTGGCTGTGATGTTTCCATCCTACCTGCCGATGTTAGCAGTTATTTTCGACTCTCTGAGTTGCATTCCTCGATGTGGCGGTGGCTACATTGACAAGCTAATCTCTCACAATACAATGGCCATACCAACAGCTTTGGGGTGCCCTCCATCTTCCTTCTCTAACCCCGCCCACTTACCCTTGGCCTGCACCCATCTCAGGCCTATATAAACACCCTGCTTCGGCAGCTCTCTTACTATATTTTTTCACCTGAGGACGATTGCTTGTGTTGCGATCGAAACATCGTGATTTTTTTTTATTATTTTTCTATCTACATGACTTTACCGAAAGACGCAAAGAGTATGAAATGCATGTAAACTACCGATTTTAATGGTAAGGGGCCTAGTTCGATACAACATATAACACACAACTAATCATGAGCATTGTGGGGTAAAAAATAATAAATAAGCAGACTGCACGTTTTAAACTCTACAATAAAAAAAACTAAATTTCAAAGAAAAGCAGGAATAATTATTTTGTGATACTTAAAACATTGTATTAACCATTCCTTATTGAGGCTTACATAATACTACCATTATACGTATACAACGTCGAGTGGTGTTTATTATGTTTTCAAAGCCAAACCAGATGTAATCATAATGATTTGTTTCTGGAAACATAACGTGAACTGAAAATGTTAAGCAATCTCATACAGCCTACTCGATCAAGATCGCATAGCTCTGCCATCTAATGTCATCTTGAAATTTGATTTAGAATAATTCGATTTAGAACAAATTTGTGTCAACCACCATTCTTTATATTTCTTCTTGAATGAAGTAATACCTTGGCGTGACAAAGCATCTTAAGAGCCTTTAAATGACCTGAGTAGTTCTCCCAGATATGAGCACCCACACCAATCGGACACTTGGTGAGAAGCGAGAAATAATGCTCCCTTCACCTACCCGCAAGTAAACAATCCTCATGATCAAGTTGCCTTACAGCACAGCCTCCAATCCCGGCTGCTATTGTTTTCACCAGGCTATGGAAGTGAAGGCGTAGAGGGTGCTAAGATTCACTGGATACATTCTGTTTTACTGGTAGGAACCTCCTGGTTACACCAGCCCACAGGGGATTATTGTGTCCGTCCGTCTGTCCGTCGTGCATCCAAAAATGGGAGGGGTGGGACTGGGTGGAGAGGGGAGGGTGGGGAGGGGCTGGGTGGGGAGGGCGGGGCTGGGTGGGGGGTGGGAGGGGTGGGGCTGGGTGGGAAGGGGCTGGTCACCCCGTGGTGCCCTTATAAAACTCAACGTTTAACCTACTCACGCCGGCTTGTGCCCACCCTCACAGTCGGGCATATTTGCGGAATACACCACGCCGCCGTTGACCCTGGCCATTGACCGAGCAACCCAACGTTCCTACCAGCTCCCTCCGCAGGAATGTGTTTGGCAATTGCTAAATCCCGCAATTGCCGTTCAAGGCTTGTTGATTTGGAGACAAGAACTGGAAGAAATAAATTGTGGCAGAGAGAGTTGGACTAAGTGAGGTGAGAAAAGTCCATACGTTTAAATTGAGAAAAAAAATCATTTTATCCAGGAGCGATGACAGTAATTACAGAGGAGTGGGGGGTATTGGCAGGTGGTGGTGGTGGCCACGCGCCTGTAATCCAGCACTGTGGAGACGAGGTTTGGTGAATCACACAAATGTTGTTAACTCCCTTCCCGCTTGTCTGGCTCACCGTGCCTTCAAGTCGTTCTCTTCTCTCTCTCTCTACGAGAGTAAACGATTAGTGCAGATTATAAATACAAATTATTGTCACTCTCTCTAGGAATCAATCATAAGAGTTGTAGGATTCAAGAGTACGCCTGAGATTTTTCCCGGGCTAAAACTAAGGCAATTAAAATGAAAACCGTGATGCATAACTTGAGTCGAGCAACGAAGTTCTCCCTCACAAAGGCTATTGAAGAAAATAAAATATACTTTCAGGAAATTGTATTGCAAACTGAAAGGCACACTTGTAATCAGTGTAGTGCCATAAGAGGGGAGGGGCTGCTGGGGGCTCTGGGATCCTAGGCAGATAAGCCCTCGGCGCCAGGCGCTAGGATCCCAGTCACCCCAGACGCTTAAGCCCCTTGGCGCCACCAACGGGGGGGCTGTGTGCTCTGTGGGATATATGGGGGCGCACACAACCCCACCCCGCGTTGGGGACGAGGCATAAAAGGGCAGCTCCCTGGCCAATCGGGGCCAGTCGCAGCTCAAGACCCAAGACCCGCAAGCCAGCCAGCTTAGGACCCTGGACCCCCTCGTCCCGCTTGTCCTTGTAAGGGCCGGGACGCTGTGAGGGCCAGTGGTGGGACTCTGGGACTCCTGGCTCTACGCCCTTGTAAGGGCGAGTTCCGAGGAAGCCAGAGTCCAGACCCGCACCTTGGCTCGGTCGGGTCAATTAGCCTCCCCTAGGGTAATTGTAGCCGGAGGACCCCAGAGCGTAGCCAGAGTAGTGTATCTAGACTGTGTACCTAGGCTGTGTACCTAGACTGGTACAGAGTATCAGGACTGTTGGAGTGTTGTATTGTAATAAAGAAGTTACCTCTACAAGTGTCTCCGGAACCCATTACATCAGTATTCGCCGTCTCCGATTTGCCGACTACATTTACAATGAATGCAAATGAATGAAAAGCAATTATGAAAAACTTAACAAATAAGGCTGCAAAGTGGGACAAACTGTAAATGAGCAAGACGTGTACAAGTTCTCTCAACGATATAACTGGAAAACTCAGCATGTGGGAAATAAACCTTGGCCAATCATTGAAGGTGAAAGGGGATAAAAATGATGAGAGCAATATTGAGTTCTTTTGATTTTTTTTTATTTGATCATGAAAAGCAACATACCAGTGTCACTGAAGAAAGTTTTGATCCATGCATATTACCCACTTCAGTGTCATCGTGGACCAGAAACATGGACACTGATAAGATATTAAACAAAAAGCGTACAGAAGTGCACTTGTAATTACATTGAGGTACAAAACGAATAGTGCATGGTTCAGAGAAAACAAATGCACGGTAGATACATTCTATTGACTGACTGGCTCCAGAATGTAAGTCGGTGAGGGCAGCACAAAAGGGATGATGACCAGTGGATGATACTCGTGACAGAATGGCAGCCTCACAGAACATGCCAGAAAGGATGACCATGACTGAGATGGAGTGATGAGATCAGCTCAAAAGAGGGTGGGGGGGATTGTGTGGGAAGTCCTTCATTTAGAAGTGGATAGACCAATGGCTGACGCAGAAGTAAACATTGCGACTCCCTTACAATGCTTAACATTTGCAGGAAGCGGAATATAATAAAAATGTACATGTGTGTGCTTTCATGTGGGCGACTATATTACATTTGTGCACGAAATATAGACATTAATTAATGATATTGTGGTCATAAACTCATGCCCCGGCTTGTTTTCTAGCCATATCGAGATGGGAGAGAGGTGGATGGCGCATGTCAAGTAACTCATCAACATGACAAGAGGCCTGCCCTCTTAAGTGAATCATTTCATACTCTTTGGTTCTTTCGGTAAAGTCACTTAGGTGAAAAAAAATAAGAATAAAAATAAAATATAAATATATAAAAATATATAAAAAAAGAATAAAAATATCTAAATTCTTTATTCTTTATTTTAATTCTTATTTTTTATTTTCACCTACGTGACTTTACCGAAAGAACCAGAGTATGGATCCTTGCAGTCACGAAAACTTCAAATCTAGAATTGAATCAGTTTAAGCAAAGCTGTTCAATGCCCCGAGAATATATATCCGCATTTATATTCCTTCACATTACTGTCAAGACCATTGTTTCACATTAGTCATCTTTCCAGAAAAGAGGTTATTTTAATATACTTGTTTAGTAAACATTTCCAGGATATTGGCATTGTGTATCTTTAGAAATGATCAAGTGAACTTGGACAACTGATATTTGTCCCCAATGTCTATCAAAATTAACTGTCTTCTAATCTTTTTGTAAAATTGAGTAAACTCAAATGGGCTTCATTAATATATATTACATACTTTGCATTGTTTATGCCAAGCTGCCGCTATTGAAAATACAAAAATTGCTTTGCATGGCACGAATTGTTTCCTATATTACAGTTATCAGTGATGGATATAATATCCTATTCAGTATCGAGGCATCCCCACAGGCTAAGTAGTGTGGCTAAATAAATTGAACTTCAAATAGCCGCAACCAATTATTAATGCTGGAAGCGTGGCCACTCTATCACTGCAAGATTCAAAGGTTTCAGAATTTATTGTGCTGAAGATACTATTTAAAAAAAATCTAGTTAAAGGTGTTCATATACGAGCCAATATTGTAAAGCTGCAAATTGCAAATTTAACAAACTGTGAACGATTATCAAATCATCGGATATTAACAGTATTCTTTACATTAAAAGTAAATTTTTGAAAATTGGTCCACATTTTCCATAAAATGTAAACAAGTGAACACATCCATTATTTTTTCTGAAGGGTTTTTTTTCAGCAGGACAATTAGCATAATTCTCTCACCAGGCAATCGCCAAAATTCCCATTCCTGTACTCACCACTGTGTTAAAGGATCATGGACAATCGATCATGAACAATTGGTAAATATTATTTAAAATTTTAAAAATATTTTCCAGACTAATATAGAGCAGGATTTATTCAAGCAGGCAAACTCTGGATTATTTTCAACCTTCCAGGTCTCAACAGTGATATGTTGCCAGATGACTCTATGCAAGAGCCATAATATTAATCAGACCCATCAGCATACACTCCCATGCTGCAAGAAACTTGTTGGATTCATGACACTGTCAATTCCGAAATAACTAATTGTACAGTCTTCTGCATTTTGGAACTGTATTGAATGTAGATTTCCATAAATCTCTGTAAACTACAGCATTCAAAATGCACTACCAACCTATTTTCTAGAGCCCTTGATAATGTTCCATCTTTTATTGAAATATATAATAAAAAATAATTTTACAAAAGAGAATCATAATTGCACATTTCACTTTTATAAATTGATTTAAGACAATGCACAATTTGTAATCGGGGGGGGGGGGGTAGTGGTGGATTGATTAGCACAATGCGCTATGGTGTTGGCATCCCCCCCTTTTACCAACCTCCACCTGACCAGCACGAGGTTAAGTATGGTCAAAAAAACTTCCCATGACCGACATGGTATGGGTGAGGTTTTCATCCAACAGTGAAAGAATTCGGTACCATCACACAGAAAAGTTATGATAACCAAAGGCCTTTATTATGAAAGTCAAGAAAAGAGTGCAATTCTTACAGCACACATTACGTGGCGTCACCTAGTGGTTGCAAATTTAAATTAAAAGTCAATCGGAAATGGTTCACAACCAAACAAAATCTAACTTTACCAGGAGATGATTTCGTAATTAGAAAAGGTAATTCATGAATTCAAATGCATTTAATATTCTACACAAGAAAAATGTATAGTAAGAAATATTCTAACATGTATTATCATGTATTAGCAAGCAATATACTTTTTTCTGATAAGCATTCAATCGGAATTCTACATTACCGTCATTAGTGTTGGTTAACGATAAACCTTGCCGTTATTCTTTCCAAAATAATCACAAGCTCAAAAAGTTGAATTAAACATGTTAATCTTATGTGCTGGGTAGCTGAGCAACATGCAACTTTTGCACCACCTAATGCCACAGTAAAATTTCTTCACACCTTACAGCTTGGCATTCTGCTTCAGAATATCCTCCAGCTTTTGACTCAACATGATGTTCCCCTTCACCTTCATCTTCCCAGAAAAGAAAGCCTGGTGTAAAAAAAAAAGTAAACGTTGTAACACTGTTATGCTACCAAGACACACCATGATATAAAGAACAATGTAAAGACAAAGTACCTTTTGTGGATTAAGCTTTCCCTGGACAATTTCAAGGAAGTCTTCGTCCGAGAGAGTGAAAGTGGTGTCGGCACGTCCCTTTCGAGGATTCCCTTTGTAGACTTCACCGGGGCCAGTCTTGAGGTCAATAGCTGCAGAACAACATGCACTACTGAATACTTTCCCTTTACCCTAAAGTGAAAATGGTACAAAATCCATGGCGTGAATAAAAAAGAAGATATTGAATTACACCAATCTTGTACATTGCCAACTTGGTACATAGTTTTAATGTTGTATTTGTACTCTACAAAAGCAAATGCTTTTAAAATGGTGTGAAAATAAAAACCGCAGGACTCTTCATGAAGCAAAAACTTGAACCTTAATTTACAATCATCAGTACCAAAATATGATAATAGGTTTTTCCCCTATTTTCTTGCAAACCGGTGTCAAGATGTTAAAACACCAAACTGAAACCTTTTACAAGGAATCATGTCTGCATTAACCACAATGCTTGTGGTCAGAATGCATATTATATATATAATCTGATCATATATATTATCAGAGTATGTCAAATGCAACATGAAAGACAGTTGCATAGCTATCGAGTGTGCAGATGGTGCAGATGCAAAGGGGCCCAGAATCCGAGTTATGAAGTTGGGAGGTGGGAGCGGGTGGCATTAGGCAGGGGATCTCCCCTTCATTCCTCGTCTCAGGGTCCATGCCAACCACGCTACGGGCCACTCACTGGGGTTAAAGAACATTAAACAACTAAGTAACTTACTCCACTGTGCCGCAGTCTTGCCATCCTTGGTGATTTCCCACTGAAAGATGGCATTTACTTTCTTCACGAAGTCTGCGCCTTTTTCCTTTATCCGTTTGGCAATTTCAGAAAAGACGAGCTCACTCTGCAGCCCAGTGGCCTAAGTGTACACAAGAAAAGAAGGATCAATGTAGTAGAAGTAAAACAACAATAATTAAACGTTAGAAACTATGGCGATTAAAATTGGCCTCATCAGATGTGTCGAGAATGTAAAACATTTTAACATGCCTTACCAGGTAACTGTTAAAACAGTCTGATTAAGACACACGGGACATTAATTAGCTTTTTCCCATACCGGTGCACTTTCTATGGTCTTGCTTCAATCTAAATCCAAGTAAGTATGCGTTATTATTCAAAATGACCAAAAGCAATGCTTTCAGAAAAGAGCAGTTTCTTGGAATGGTGCCACCGCAAACCCTGAGGTCGACTTACTATTTGAGGTTGTGGAGCAACAGTCGGAGTGTCATCACCTTTGAGGTCCACATAAGCATTGGCCAGAACCACTTCTCCGGTCTCAACCACCTGAGGACAAGGATAAACACTTGTGAAAATAAACACAAACTGGAAGCACCAAGTAAAAATTACCTACCCAAGGCACGCTGATCATAGTTTTTGGCTTAAAACTTTCGTGACTGCAGGAATTCAAATTCTTGGTTCTTTTGGTAAATTCACGTAGATAGAAAATAAAGATAAAATAAATGAAAATGAAAAATTCAAGCAAAAAACCACGACGTCTTGATCGCAACACAAGCGGGCGGAGACAAAGAGGAGGCAAGCCTCCAAATGCAACTGCTTCTAAGAGCTTTCAGAGTGAGCAAAGCTGTGCGGCATAAACGGCATGGGCGGGGCAGCCAGTGCTCATGTAGAAGTCAAGCACTAGAAGTAGGAGTAGTAAAGCGAGTGTGTTAGACAATGGGGGGAGGGAGGGGGCAGAGAAAGGGGGAGAGAGGGGGGGAGAGAAAGGGGTGGAGCAAGGGTGCAGTCCAAATGTGTTAGACAATGGAGGGAGGGAGGGGTAGAGATATGGGGGGGGAGAGAGAAGGAGGGGTAGAGATAGGGGGAGAGAGGGGGTAGAGATGGGGGGGGGGCATTGCACCTCGCTACACCCATCCACACTGCTGATCATACGTTTCACAAAACTTTAATATCTGATATCAGGGGAGGGAAAATATAAATGTCACAGTACACATTGCATATTGCAATCTGTTACAAAGGAGACATTTTCAAATACACTTAGCTATACAACTTAAAATAAATATACATAGCAAAATTACACAAACTTGTAGATTTCGTTTTCAGAACACTACAGACAGGCTTGTACACATTTATATAAAAAATGTATATTAAGTCTTACCGTTAGTGATTTTATGACATGGTTAAGTAGGGGGTGTAAACATGTATAAGTTCATTGATTACGATCTAACCTTAACCTGATGCAACATTACCGAATATTGTTTGTAAGAATCGATGTTTTTAAATCCGAATATATTGCAGTCATTAGTTTACGTGACCCTGCAGCCACGAGAGAAGCTACCATCACCACAATGTTCATGGGTATATTTTTGTAAGTTAATAATGTGACAGACAGGGTTGTCTTTGCTTGACCCACCTTGGTTTGGAAAAAAACACGACTGCCTTCCTTCCACATATCTGTCTGCAGAGTCTGCCCTGGGAGAACCGGCTTGGCAAACCTTGCCTAAAGAGATGGGAATTCATTTTTCGTTCCATTAAAAATTCAGAAACGCTATCAAAAGTGTGGTCATCCAATGTTGAAACATGTTCAGATTTTACAAAACAAAAGTGTCACAATAACAATGTGCACCAAAGCTGGCTTGAAAACTATAATGCAAATTTTTTTCAGTACATGTTACCTTGATGGCCTTGAACTTGCTCGTGTCATTATTAGCATATTGCTTGAGCACGTGACGTGCAGAAAATCCAAATGAGCACAGCCCGTGCAAAATGGGCTGTTTGAAACCTGTGAAGGCAATCACAGTGGAAGTCAGATCATGTCTTATCCATGAATTCATTGAAGAACAAACATAAACCAAAAGCTTATTCATCTATTCTTTAGATTCCAAAAAAGTTAAACGACTTCAGTTCAAGGAAAATGAAATGGGTATGGGATATTTATTTCTACATTGGTCATATAAAAGTAGTGCTTTCGCAAATAAATATTTGCAAGCAATGTAGATCACAATGATTCTTGGATAATATGGCCCACAAACAACACTACATTTTTACATTCTGTGCGCTAATGTGATTCGTGAGTGACCCAACACAGTTAATACTAATTCCCTCTGCTGCTTTCCTTGTATAGACAGTGGAAGCACTTGCCTACAATGGCTGCAAATTCTGGATCAATGTGAAGGGGATTCCAGTCACCGCTCAACCGATACAGAGCAGCCTGAGAGGAAAAAATACACAACATATAAGAAATATATACACAAAAAGCACACAAGACAGAATACATTTTTAAATGCATGCGGATACGTCTAGAAAAAGATTGAGATGTAAAAAATGTATTCTACAGTATTTTTTGTAACCAGTTGTTGATCCACCGAAATAATTGTGCACATGCAACGGGTCAATAATATCAGATAGGATCACTTTACTTGGTCCAAGCTGGTCTTGTCTGTAACGGATGCATCTGGAGACCTCTTCGGAATAGCCATAGTGGGCTGTGGTTTAGAAACACAAAGGAATGGGTTTGAAATTACTTTCGAATTCACAACTTTAAAAAAAAACTGAACAAAGCACTATTAAATCAAGGGTACATAAACACAAACAACACTGCAATAAGAAAGGAACCACTGCAAACGCACTAATTAACAATGTGACAACATCGCTCTCCAGTAATTAAGGCTTACCTTAACTTTGTCAGATGACCGCTTGCCACCAAATCCCCCTGCACCGACTACGAACACCGAGAACTGGTTGAAGCAAATTGGCTCCTTGTTCTCGTTGTAGGTGTACACTGTCAATGCAGGAGGAAGGTAATCCATACATTTGCTTGTCACCACACGGTAAAAAGAGAATCATTGATGCACATGATGAACAAGTACTGCCCTTTGTCAATCCACTGCTGGATGATGACCTCCCTACATTCGACAGGTTGTGGGGATGATATGACCATACTTCACCATGCTGGCCAGTGCCGGTTGGTATAAGGTGGGAAAGCGTAGGTATGGGAGCAAAGAAGTTCAGGGGAAACTATATATTTGGTTGCACTTCCCTCTGCTACCCACTACATAGTCCAGCAGCAACTCATAGCGCCCAGTTGTGCATGGCCGTGACCCAGCCAAGCACTATCCAGGCTCAACCCTGCTTAGATATGGAGATGCATTCCAGGTGATTTAGTCATAAGCAGGCATGAACTTATTCACTTTGAAATGACATTGCCTGAAGATGCAATCCAAATAATTGGTAATGATATAAATAGTGCATGTCACCCTGTACACCATTTCCAAAAAGTTTTTTTTACTAAATTGTCTTAGAATATGATCCCACTCGTATTGTTTTAATTGGGAAAAAAATATATGAACATTTACCATCAAGCAGGAGCAAGCACCCAGATCCTTTGTCCAAAACGTCTGCAATGGTTGCTTCTACAATCATCTTCCCTGGAAAAGAGCACTCATATTTATGTGACAGGTGCGTGAGAAAGGCCATATTTGTCTGGCAAAAATGTACTATTAGTACAGACATTTAAAGCAGCATCTCGCAATATAATTACCTGATGTTGGCAAGGGCTTGAAGATTTCCAAATAATGTTCTCCATGCAAAGACTACACAACAAAAATAAGAAGTTTTCTGTTAAGTCTATCTTTTAACCCCAAATACGATTTTTTTTGCAAAGTAGCGACTTAATATAGTAAAGTACTTTGATTTTTCCACATTTAAAAAAAGAATTGGGCTCAGTTTGCCCATGTCAAGAACTCTAGTACACTAAACAATCCAAACATGTCAGTGATTTATTTCACGTTATTTCCAGTCCATATAAGTGCTTCAAATGTAACAATCGTCATTTAAACTCGTTCCATCAATTCATCAGAATGACACATTCCAAGTTCGTGAAGGCGACAGTGGTCACTCACTTTTGCTGGTTCGAATGAGAGACCTGGCACACTGCTCAGTTGCCCATTCATCAAGATGGCCTGGGCCGGGATGACCCCGAATGTGGGCAGACAGCTGAAATCCTGGTGTCCCTCGTAGAGGAAACCCCTGCTACCATCGGAACTTGTGGACATCCCCACCCCCAGGGAGTACAAGATGGGCTGCAGCCAGGTGTACTCGTACACAAAGGGTGGCATCTTAAAGCCCACAGCTTGTCCCTTTAGGAGAGAAAACCCAACAATATATTAATGTGATCAAAGTACACCTTTCCTGTCCGCGCACGAGTTAATGTGGAGGATGAGCTAACTGAACAGTGAGATGTAAAAGTGTTTCTGTAAATGCAATTCAGTGAATTCGTTTAATCTCAACTTCAAACATAAACAATCAAAGGAACAAGAATATCAAGGTGTACATGGAGCAATTAGACATTCGTTGCAACTTTTGCTTTGTAAAAGTCAGTTTCAGTGTTTAAACAACAGCATGGTTTCATATTTGGTACTGCCCTGGAATTAATTGCTGGATGTGTCCACACATCGCTGACTTGTATGCACTGAACTGTCTCTAATTACATTGGATAACCTGGTGTATATCCCCTTGAAGACACAACTCATTAATCAAATCAAGCAATGTAAAAGCGACTGAGGATCAATTAATTTAGAAAAATCGTCTTTCATTATATGCAGCAGTGTTAACTTTTGCATTAATAAAAGCAAATGATAACGGAAAATAACACTTACACTTTATAAAATAGTGTGTACTTTTGACTCCATATTTATCATACTCGTGCATTATAACAATGTATCTATTTGAACAACCCAAATAAAACAAAGCACAACTACTTTCATATAAAACTGTAGAAAGAATTGTTGATACCAGAAAAAATATTAACCAAAACCAGGGCAGTGTATTTTGGCTCATTACTCTGGAACCTTCTATAAAGATAAAGAGTATGGATATTAGGGTTGTCATACAGGATCAACTTTAGTCCCACTGGCAGGTACAGGGGAAATTCCTTGTTGCTCATCAATCTTCCGAAGCACATCCAAGTACATTATTGTAGATTCTGAAAAGGACCATAGAAATATAATATGCATTACAAAATAAATAAAAACAAACATCTCATATCACGTTATCTTTGCAAGTATTTTTTATCGGGAACATGGAAAATGCAAAATAAACCTGATATTAGAAACCAACGAAGAAATTAACAGTTAATTACTTTAATAAACAATGACACATTAGTGCAAGAGTAAAGTTAAAGCACAATTTTTGTAGACCAACATTGATGGTGCATGTTTCCATTAACGCTATTCCTGCAAGTGAAGACATAGCCAAAAATGCTTTTAAGCGATTAAGTCTCGGCTTCCACTGGGGTCAGACCCATTAGCTGCAAGCAAACTGCACAGCAGAGAAAAAAGGAAATAAGAGGCTTCTATAAGCACAACCCCATAATTCAAAATGTGGACAAAATCAAAGTAGACGAAGGACATAAAACAAGTACATTACCCTGTTTACAGTGTGACATTAAATCAGTTGTGGTCAATGCATACATGACAAGAGAACTACCGTGCAATCCAAGTAATGGTAAAAATCAACGGCCTTTAATTTTATTAAAAGGTGTCCAAAAGCCAAAGCGTACACATCCCACATAATGCATGCACAATGCAGAAAGTGCCCCTCCAGCAACTTAAATAATTAAATGGCTAACATGTATTCTAAGTGACACCATTTTACAGAATGCTTTGTCCCAGCGGGGAGGGGAAGGGGGGTTGGGGAGTGCTTAGGAAAGGGCAAAGGCAGCTTGACAGAAGACTCGGAGAGTGGGGAGTGGGATACACCAACATGGCTCCGCGTGACACCGTGTACTTTCGTCTGAAACCTTTCCATGCCCTGCCCTCCCTGGAGGCCAATCACAGGTGACGGTGCTCATGACATAGTTCAGATTGCACAGCGATTTGTTATTTTGAAAGTAGTAGTGGGTGGGGGATTCACGGGTAATGTGGTGGCAAACAAAGATATATTCTTGATTTGAAGCTTTCGTGACTGTAGGAATCCATACTCTTTGGTTCTTTCGGTAAAGTCACGTAGGTATAAAATGAAATAAATCACGACGTATCGATCGCAACACAAGCGGTATATATTTATTGTGAAGCTGATTCAGTGCCTGCTTGTCTGCACCAACATTAAACGCTATTGTAGTTTCTTCCTCAGTGCTCAACAGATATAAATACAAGCTAATTAAGATGACATTTCAAAGGAAAGGGGTCAATGATTTGACCTGTGGAGGTTGATATGTAACCCGATAAGCACTTTATTATTATAATAGGGTTTTTCCCCTTTTTTCTGGCAACAATACAGGTATTTTCTGGCAACAATACAGATGTTAAAACACCAAACTGAAACCTTTTACAAGGAAACATGTCTGCATTAACCACAATGCTTGTGGTCAGAATGCAAACAAGAAACATCCTCTGATAATATATGCATTGTCCTTGAAACTGATTGGACAGCTTTATTTTGAGCCTCGTCTCAAACGGTGTTAGACCAGAGGACGCCAAAAGGCACTTTATTATTCTTCTTTGTCAAAATGTCAGCAACTGTTTGAGATACTCAAGACTATGAAAATAATGATTAGTGCACAGATTAACACTTCACCATAGTAGTGCCATTCTGTAAAATAAATACGGGATAGCACACTTGTTTGATACTAAGAAGGCATTTTATAACAAGCATGTGATCATATTCACTGGGAATATGGTTCACTTGCCAGTATGGATGTTGGTATAATTCGGAACTGTAATATAGTTGGCTGTTTCCAGGACAGCAGACTTGTCCACAAACTGCCTTTAGAAAATTAATGCAACCGAGTGAGCAACATCACTTTTTCTGCCTTTAACATTGAATGTCACAATTAGATGTCATCTGGAAAATGTAGAAGAGTTCAGTGCAAGTGAATGGACAAGTATTTTGGGAGCAACGCATGCATGAGTTTGCAATTAAATACCATCCCATTCGCTAACCTCATAAGTTTGCGAGTCCTTACCCACCTACCCAGTGATATGTGCTTGGCTCCCTGGACAAAGTCCACAGAACACAACATGCCCCCTCTTGACATGTCATGCCGCACTGGCAAAACATTACCGAATCCCTGAGTGTAGCCAGTCAAAAGTGTTTAGCATGTAATAGAAAGTGATTTAATGAATCTGAATAACAAATATAGACTTTCCCATGTATTATTTATGGTGGTTTAACATATGAGGTTTTTTTTAGAGTTGTCCAATATCACACTCAAAAAATGTACAGACCTTCCATAGGAGTGTAGGAGACCTCAGGTAATTTTGGGATATTAAGCCAAAGCATTTAAGAGACCAACACCTGCATGAATTACCAAAATCAAATTCCTCTGCTTTGCCATCACAAAATTGCGGGAACCTTTAACTGCATCATTACCAATCAGGTGGTGGTTCCAAAAGCCAAATACACACATCAGTAAGCTGAATTTTAAAAAAGTAATTAAAATACTATGTATAATCCATGTTTGCTGTCTCATAACAACTAGTCAATTAGTGGTTTATTCTCATGCATGCGATGATGCCCCCTGCCAGTCTTCTCATTATCGCTTTACCTTGAGATGACTTGGGATGTGTGCTTTCAGTAAAGTCACAGACTTTACCCCAGTTGTCCCGCACTGCTTCGGGTGTCATGGGCTTGCCTTTCGTCCGCAGAATTGCACCGTTTGACCGCTCCCAACGCACTGAAAACAATGACGAATTATACAATGCAGATGGCTCAATGACGCAGCTAAAAGATTCATTGTACTGTTCGTGCAAATCGAATTTGTCCTCATTTGGACAGCAGCACATCGTTATTATATTGTGACATAAAATTACATGTCACTTCAATGTGATGAAATACGTGTTACTTTGAATTCTTGAATGTTAATCAGTCTTAGCAGTGCACGACATGCCAGCATGTTGATAGTGCCACCGTGTGTCTTACTCTGTACACTGCAAGTAACCTCGTCCATACTCATGGTATTTAAGAATGTCCTCTTTATTTTGCAGAATGTTAATCATATTTATCCTCTTAGCTTGTTTTACTGAATAGATTGGCGAGATGACCAAGGTAAAAAAATACATCTCAAAACGTTGAAAAATTAAAGCACTTACATTTTCCAACCCAACCAGCTCCAACCTGAAGTGACAGATAAAATGCTACAATATATTTAGTGCACACTTAACGTCAAAGTAGATTAAAGTCAAAACACTGGTGTGTAGAAGTGATTAAAAAAAATAAAAACTAGCATGTAAGACTGTACATTTTTGGTGTTTAGTGTGTTGTCCTTCCCCTGCACCTCAGATTTAAATGGTTGATTACGTACGCGCACAATATGTTCACCATACATACAAGACAGATAAATTAAGTCAGTTTGCCAACAAAACCAATACAATTCATGTCACCATACCTCACCATAATTTTCTTCCTTCTACTAGATCCTAGAATAGGGAGGAAAATTCAACACCCAATGCACAAAATGCTATGACCGTATCCCATCTGAGTTTAGGTCTTCCCCTTGGTCACCGACACCAGGGTGTCCCCCCTCAAATGCTGGGCCTGTTTACCTGTAATCTAGAATATTTACCTGTACACTTTTCCAAAATCAACAGCAAACATCCCAAATTGCAAACTTGAGTCACATTTAATTAATTCACCTCAAAGATGCTGCCGGTATCCTGACAGCTCTCATGGCAGAGCCACAGAATCAGTGGGGCCACAAACTCTGGCTTAAGGGCATCCACAAGTTCTAGAGAAACAGAAGTGTCAGTGAGCAGTTACCCCTCAGATACACGTAACATTATAACATGTTCTAACACAATCACAAGCACGTGTATACAATTTTTTTCAATTCATAGTACAAGCACACTGGAAACTGGGTGCATGAAGGTTAAAAACTGCATATAAGTATACATGTGCACACTTACACGTTCTTATCAAGAATGTATCCAAAAACATGAATTCCATGAACAGTATATGTTTGGCAAATCATTATAAAAATAGCAATTTGATAGGTGGCTGGGGGACTCAAGAGACCACTGCACTGAGCTGGCACCAGTGAAATTCTGGGTTTGAATCTAGGCAGCTACCGGTAATTAAAATGGGTTCTCAACCCAGTCACCAGGGAATGCACAAAAAAACCCATCGCGTAACATTTGCTTCTGAACTTAACTTGCATAAATGCCAACTCTGAGAACTAACGTATTATCTGACGGTCTTGCGATGAGAATTACACTCATTTGAAGAGATGGTGAGAAATGCTGCCCTCTACTGAGTGGATCAGAGGGCCGATTAAAGGGATCTCAAAGGTAGCTCTGATATCCACTTCTGTGAGCCCTTCTCTAACACAAAGGGTTGTACTGTTCTGCGAGAGATTCGAACGGATCCTTCGTCTCCTGACATGACACAAATAGCATAAACAGTATATATTCTTATTCGTGGTTCTTTCGGCAAAGTCACGTAGAAGGGAAATAATAAAAAAATTAAAATATTAAACAATAAAAATCCTCACGACGTTTCGACTGCAACACAAGCAATCATCATCAGGTGTGAAATCCACATCAAGAAATGTTTATTGTTTTATATTTTTATTCTTTTATTATTTCCCTTCTACGTGACTTTACCGAAAGAACCAATAACATGAATCCCTGCAGTCAGAAAGCTTTAAATCAAAAAGTAAATATTCTATTTATTTTAAAAAAAATCTGATTTTTCAATATTACAGGGCTTTAGAGCATGAAGAAAAATGAGGCACGTGCAGTTTGGCAAGTCCCGTGCACACACCCTGAGGCATGACGGACTGGGTGAGTCGCGAGCCGGCGGTGGGCGCCACTGTGTTGCACTGCACATTGTACTTCTGTCCCTCGATCGCGATGGTGTTGGACAAGCCCAGTAGGCCCAGCTTAGCTGCACTGTAATTGGCCTGGCCAAAATTTCCATAGATTCCCGAAGATGAGGATGTCATTATGATTCTACAGACATATCAAAAGAGAAAATCCAGGTGGGGAAGGGGTGAAAGTTATAAGCATTCAGCATGACTGTATTATGAGCACGTGTTATCATCTTCATCAGACAAAAATCAATCCAAGCCTGGATAAAGGCTTTCCGAAGTTGTCTAAATCTCGGACGGTTCCAGGATGCAACGGTATTATGACTGTTATGCTCATCATTTCTGTCTCCCTTGCAAAACTACTGTAAGACATGTTTAATTCATGTCTATTTGTTTTAATTTTCAAATCATACATGTGCAAAATAAGCCTTCGGTGCCAATTCCTTACCTGCCATATTTTTGATTTTTCATGTGGTTCCATGCTGCTCTTGTCACCAGAAATGAACCCCTGAGGTGAACTCTCTGAATAACATCTAAACATAAAGTGCAAATAAAAATATCAAGGGTACTTGTGCATATACACAACTATTAATCACGTTCAGAATTAAGGTCATGATGGTTTTATTGTTTCTTACCCCAGTCCTGATCGCTAATTCGAGGAAAAGTGCGGTCCCGCAAAATTCTATAAACAAAAGTAAAATGTTATTTTTGTCACACGACATTGACACAAGGACCATACGTATGTTTTTTTTTTATAATATACGTGTAACTGAAGTTGTGAAACATATATGAGACTTACCCAGCATTATTGACAACTACATCTGCAAAACAAAAAATCACATCAATGTGCAGCTTGCTGAAAATGGGAAATATATATCTTACAATTAAATTTAAGTAACAAAAAAAATCAGTGCAAACAAAAATTGTGACTTACCTATCCGCCCATATGCATCCAGGGCACTTTGAATCAGTTTTTCACCATCCTCCACAGAATCTGTTTGGTAAATATTGAGTAGAATAATGAGATGGATCAGAAATGCAGCTTTCTTGTGACATACCAATCCATAATATTACTATACCACTGCCATGTACTACTTCAAGAGTAAATTTTGGTTAATCATTAGAGCATGCTAGCAAATTAAAGGGGTGGGCATGTTTGTGTAAGTATTTAAAATACACACTTGCATGTTCTATGGGTAAACACGTTGGAAGGCCTTTGCAATTATAGGCAAAATGCATTGCAATGGATACACCATGAACACACCATACCGTGATTGGCAACAGCTTTGCCTCCTTTGGCCAGTATTTCTTGAACCACCTTGTCAGCTGCACTTGCACTCTTTCCTTCACCTTTTATATCCCCACCCAAATCGTTCACTATGTAAAAAAACAACACAAGGATGATCACAGCATAAACATTACCAATTATCGTGATCAAAACGATGTGTAAAGATAGCTGTACCATTTGTGAATGTAGCATTTAAATAGTTTTCATGTTTTACATGGTTTAATATTTCGTAAGTTAACTTGGTCTGAAATGTATACTTTGCGATGCATATCGACAGCAAAGAACAGACTGACGTCTGAACTAACCAAAACCCCAATTCCCTGTTGGATTATTTAGCTCAACAAATGCTCATAACATAGTATAAGGAGGATATAAAGTCAAATAAGGCAGGACGGTGCTCTGAACTTGTTTTCTATTCTTGAATATGGGAGATATGGACCACATAGTAAAACATTGTAGTCTGCACTCATTAGAATTGTGCAATACATATGGTTTTGATTTTTCCCCGGTAGTTTTGCGGTTTATACGTATGTGTCAACTTGCACATCCACTCTTTAATATAGGTTACATTTTGTGGTATTTTGCCACTTTACTTACCAACCACAAGCGCGCCTCTTTCCGCAAATGCCAGTGCATATTCCTTTCCTAGTCCTGTAAAAGGAAACAAGATATATATTTAAAATAACAAATTGAATTTTAACACTGTGATATTGCAAAGTCTCTGCAACAGGCCACACATCACATGCCCGGTGTGGGCAAAGGTTCGGATTTTTGTTTCAGTCAACATTTTTGGAGGAAAGTTGGCTTATCTGTCATCACGTACCACCAATAATGTATAAAGACAGCAGCAATGGCAATGCGGTAATAAGCCATACGTACAGCCGAATGGTGCTTTAATCAATGTTATCATGAGTGATTTCACCAAACAAACTTTAATGCAACCGCAGATTTTAGTTTTGAGCGACATTCAGGCCTGACATAAACCTCTAGATAAGGCTGTTTTCCCACTGTCACTGCCCTTCCTATCTTCACTTGCTATCACTGAACTTTGTACCATATGCTTGGAGGTCAGAGCACCAATGTGCCAAGTTTCCAAATGGGGGGAAAGGAACGGACACGTCCCAACTCCGGTGCAAGTTCAACTGCAGCGTTTAACACGGAGAACAAAAAAACACTGCACCACAAGCCCTGCGCTTTTTTACTTTAATTTTACTCAACTGTGCTGTAGGTACAGTGCAATAAGCCCAACACGATAGGCCCAAAGAGAAGTAACGTCAGGGCACAAACGAGCACGAAAGCATCGGCTACACCTTAACGTACGCGGTGCAACATTCACGTCTCGACACGTAAGATAGGGTGGCAATCGCATCAACGTTACATTCAATGTCAAATCAATCCGTAGACTCGATCAGTATAAAAACGCAAACAAAAAAAAAACTTTCGATTCATTATACCATACCTCCACCGGCTCCCGTCACGAGCACGACACGTCCGTCAAAACGCAATTGTGCCATGATTGCCTTTGTTCGGGCAAACTTTAACACGATAAACTTCAGAGGGTGAAGTGTGGACTGTGCTGGGAGACAAAACGTCAGTCGCCGTCTGCACTCAATGGAACGAGAGAGGAGGGCACAGGTTGAGCCGATCAGCTGTTGGTGACGTCACAGGACCAACACACTTTGGAAAAAAATGGGGGGGGGGGGGGAGTTTGAGAGTGAGTATTGTTTTACATTTAACATAGACATTTATAATTACGAACAAAAAATCGGCCTGATGTTATTTGTAAATAATAATTTGTTTGCTTACATTAGATCCGATTCTAAATTACATGGAAGGCGTATACATAGTTTTACGGTACAGTTATACATATTCTTGGTTCTTTCGGTAAAGTCACGTAGAAGGGAAATAAAAAAATATATATTTAATAAAAATATAAAAAAATATATTTTTATTTCCCTTCTACGTGACTTTACCGAAAGAACCAAGAATATGAATCCCTGCAGTCACGAAAGCTTTAAATCAAAATAGTGATACATGTAAGAGGTAGTAATTTCTCCCCCGTCCCGTATAATGGATTTGTCCGCCAGGCTGCACCATTATTCGGTGCAGAGTCCGGCGTTCATGAAACGCGAGTTCACCGACACGAGAATCGGTGCAGATTTGGCTCCTATTCCTACTCTGTTCATTATACTGATAGGAACCTCCTGGTTACACCAGCCCACAGGGGATAATTGTGTCCGTCCGTCCGTCGTGCAGGGAGGGGCTGGGTGGGGAGGGAGGCGCTGGGTGGGGAGGGGCTGGTCACCCCGTGGTGCCCTTATAAAACTCAACGTTTAACCTACTCACGCCGGCTTATGCCCGCCCTCAGTCGGGCATATTTGCGGAACACACCACGCCGCCGTTGGCCCTGGCCATTGACCGAGCAACCCAACGTTCCTACCAGCTCCCTCTGCAGGAATGTGTTCATAATCAACCGTGGGTCGGTCCACTGCTTGATAAAGTCGCCGCAATTCCTCACAACCCTGCGATGTAAATACTCCACCTCGCACCTGCACCCCAGCTCATTTAACCTCCACACCGGATTTCATGCAAAGTGCATCAATACCAGAATCGGTGTCGACTTCACCTTGCACCAACACTACAATGAGTAGCAACGGAGTTCACGCACATTTCAATATATGACAAGTGTTCCACAGAATTATAATAACAAATTATTATAATAATCGGATGTGCGGGGGGAAGAACAAACTAATATCGAAACAATGGTCAAGTTTTTTTAATTCTCTGTCCACCCAATTAGTACTGTATCATGGGTAACACCAGTCGAACAGCAGGCAGATTTAGATTTAAATTTAGGTCTATATTGGCACAGGTGTAAATAAGCTCTTTCGAGACATCCATTTTGTGTAAGTAGAATCTTTATTTCTAAGGTCAACATAATTACAACTTGGAGCGTAATAACAGGTTCACTCGTAATTTCTACTGCTATCAAATCAGCCCTGATGGTTTCCACCTAGTTGCTACATGATCAGTCAGCCCAGATGGTTTCCACCTAGTTTCTCCACGATCAGTCAGCCCCGATGTCCACCTTGTTCGTTGACTGTCCCGCGCCCAGACCGCGGGCCTCGCTCCCCTTATATACCCCCGCAGGGCCCCACCCATATCAGAAATTCTATACAGTACCTTCCAGCCACCTGCTCCTAATTATCTGAATGTGTACCCTCTAGCACTTCGTCTTTACCGTCCCCTACACCTCCCCTTAACGATAAACAGCCGTCTCGGCTTTAACTCAAATTTTCACAATAGGGGACTTCACATTGTTGGACTATGGAATCTCACAAGGGAATTTCCATGGGAATATGGATTTTTTATATTTTCATCTAGGCCAACGCTTAAACATAGGCCCTCGAAACAAGGAGTGGAAGGCGTTACGACCGACAATGACCTCTGCCTATAGCAGGTATGGTCAACCAAGCTTAACCTTACATTTAATACTCTGTTAAAAGGGAACATTTCTACACATGGAAATACACAACCAAGAGGGACACTCTCCTCCACCATCGTAAACATTTCTGTTTATGTGTGTGTGGTCGAACGACACGCTCGTCACAGTGACATTTCTCCCTGGTGTTTGCTCGGATGACTCCATCAAGCCTCCCCTAGCCTCCTGATCTTCATTAGGGTCATGCCTGATTCTTTATTGTGAAATTTCGCGTTGTTTCTCGGACATGGCTTACTTGTCTCGAGTCGACTTCACCTTGGCATCCTCTTGCGATGTGGTCCAGCCTCCCGCAGCAGTAGCAGTTGATCTCGGCTCGATCCCGGGTCCCTCCGCGGGTCTGCCATGGTCGCTGCTGTTGTCGGTCGTGCCTTGGACTGTAAAATTCACAGAATGCCGCTGACATCTCCTCAAAGGTCATTTCCTATCAGTTCCGTTGGCCGTCTGGTTCCTCCGCTCTCCCGTACAATAGGTAGCACAAGGCCCCTCCCTTGGATGAGGCCTCATATCCGCTTTGCCACCAGCACATTCCAGGCTGCCTCGTCTATCCGCGGGAATGCCACCTTAGCGAGCGCCAACAAGGCGCTACGGTATGCCATCGGCGGTTCATTGTCTCCTCGCTTCGGTAGGCCTCGGCAAGGTAGGGTAATTTACCCTTTTTACCAGGTAAAATGGTAAAGCTAAAGGTGTCGACCATGCCAAGGGGTAAGGTAAAGGGTAGGGTAAAGGTAGCGTGGAAGAATTGCCCGATAGGGTAAAGGTAGCGCAAAGTATTACCCTGTAAATACCCTATATACCGCTCGCTAATAGCTTCGTGCCGCAGTCCGTGGCCTCCATTTGAAATTGAAATCATTGATGTCGGACCAGGTGGAGACGGACCTCCTGGTAAAGTTTGAGAACGCGGTGGTTGATTTTGTTATCCAAGTTGCAATCTCTTTGCGAGCCGCCGGGAGCGACAAGTTCAAGACCTTGGTCCACACATTGACGCAGGGATACGAGGGTCCGTCGACCCGCACCGTAATTTGAAGGATTGTCCAGCTCCAACCTGGACGTTGCCATCTCGCTCACCATCGACGGGTGGTCGAACCGCAACCTGAAGAGATTTTGGATGGTCACGGTGCACTGGATCGACACCAAATCTGGTGCGTCGAAATCGATGCTGCTGACGATCCTTGATGTGCAGTCCAGAAAGGGTGTCGGCAAGCACATTGGCATCGCACTGTTTGAACACCTCCAAAGCCTTGGGCACAATGTCTCGACCAAGCTGCACGCTGTCACCAGCGACAATGGCTCTGATGCAATCAGTGCTGTCAAGATGCGGACGCCGGATATGAGCAGTTGCAGGCTTGTCACCATATTTGCTGCACGGGTCATTCGGTCCAGATCGGCATCGTCCAAGTTCTCAAACTGATCAAGTCGACCAATGCCGGACTGCGCGAGGCGCTTGTCAATACCACCAAGAGGCCAAGATCGCCAAGCTCGCCAGCAAGGAGCCGACGCACCAGGACTCGTCGACCAGGGAGAATTAAACGTTTGACATGGGCGACGACGCCATCAAGAAGCGTTTCCTATTGGACATTATCATGGTGCGCTTCGAGGATGTGATCGGCATCGGTGAATTCTCTGAACTTCAGTGGACAAACATCGAGGACGTGACAGCATTCCTGCGAATACCGCTCCAGGTCATGACCTCGTTGTTGGCCGACCGCAAGTCGACATTGGATCTCGTGCTGGTGACAATGGAGCACCTGATCCGTCATTGCGATTGCGGTGAAGCCGCTCTTAGAGCGATCGATGAGTCCTTGACCACGACGGGGATGAAGGCCGAGCTGGTGCGGTACCGCGACATTCTGGTTCAGGTACCCGCCATTGTGGCATCCTACTTGAATCCACAGCTGCCGAAAATGACAGACCAAGACGAGCTGGCTACACTGAAGGCCACGATCCCGCCGACGGAAATCACTGCCCATATGGAGGAGGGGTCGCTGTTCAGCACCATATTCAGCAACGTTGGCAGCTCCATCAACGACGGTGATGAAACCGATTGTTTTCATTGACGTAATGCAGTGGTGGTCTCCCCGCAAAGAGCTGCTCTCCGCCCACTACAAGATGGACTGCGACTACTTGGAAGCGCCAGCGACGTCAACTCCCTGCGAACGCGCGAATAGCGGAGCTGGGCAGGAGTTCACATGCGGTCGGCAGTCGCTGTCGTCGACACTCTTCATCCAGCACTCATGGATCGCGGCCGGCTGCCTGAAGGTCCCATTTAACTGGACCGGAGCGGTGCAGGATCTTATTGCCCGTCATTCGTCCGAGGTTGACGGCATTGACGAACTTGATCAGGTTGTTGATGAGATCGTCATCGACCAAGACGAATGGGACGAGGAGGTTATGAAGGATGGTGTCATCGACAGCCTCAACGCCCGATTTGATAGTATTCTATACGAATAAAGTGCTCTCCCTCGCATTTGCCTGTTATAAACCTTTTTCATGTGTAGTACCTCAGTAATTACTCTGTAATCGGGTAATTTGTATGGAGTAAGGGTAAAAGGTAGGGTACAGGTAGGCTCGTTGCTTTCAAAATTTTACCTTACCTTGCTGCAGACTACGCCACGAGGTTGAAAATCGCTGCCTGGTGCTAGATGAGGGCATAAAATCTATTCCACCTCTTCATATGTCTGCTGTAGTGTGGCACGCTAACTCTCAGGGATGGTACAGAAGGCCGTCAGCACTCCGTTGTCGAGCACCGTAGGTAGCGCTCGAAGGGCCTCCTCTTCGCTCCATCCACTGACCTTGACCGTGGCCTCAAATCTCTAGAAGAATGCTGCCCAGTCACCTCCGGTGGCCAAGAATTATTTTGAAGGTCCCAGCCTGCGTATTCGCTCTGTCAAAGCTCGGGTTGGTTCAGCGAGAGTCTGTGGTGGTTGCTCGTGCGATACATCACCAGCTTGCGGCACCGCTGGAAGCAGCCCCTGCGTGATCGAGGTGGCTGGGGTCCGCGGTGCAGCTCATGACGGCGGCAGGGCAGGTTGATCGGCTCTGGCTTGCTGCGCTGTGAGGGGCGGCGGCGGCTCCTGCTCTGGTGTCTAAGTCCGCTGAGCTGTGAGGGGAGGCGACAGCTCCATCTCCAGAATCCCGACTCTCCGTCTCCGGCCTGGCGATGTCGGCTCATCGCTCTGCGGGGATTAGCGGCTGCCCCGGTTCGGCGACGTCGGCTCCTCAGACTGCGGGGATCGGCGGCTGCTGAGGTCACGCAGCATCGGCTCCTTCCCCTTCCCTCTCCTCAATGATCGTTGTTAACAGAAGACCAATTGACGAGGTAAGGTGGTGCAGTCTTTCAGCCAGCTTCTTCCAGCCATCCTGGGAGCTCTCCTGGTTTGGCGGTTCTCGTTCTCCAGTCCGTGGCAGGGTCTCCACCTCTTTCGGGAACGTAGCTGCCACTGGGGTCCGGCTCCCGCTGGGTTCTGTGTCTCGGGGACCCGGGGCGCTTAGAGACGACGCCTCTTCTTCCACTTGAGATCCTCTTCGGGTTTTTTTACGGGATACCGTAGACAGAAACCCACCGCTGCCACCAGTGTAAAGAAGCTCCTGCGAGACGTCCATTTTGTGTAAGTAGAATCTTTATTTCTAAGGTCAACGTAATTACAACTTCGAGTATAATAACAACTTCGCTCAGAATTTGTACTGCTATCAATCACCTAGTCACCCTGCGATCAATCAGCCCCCGATGTCGTCCACCTTGTTCGTTGATAGTCGCCGGGCAAGCTCCCAGACCGCGGGCCCTGCCCCGATTGGACAGTCTATACAGTACCTTCCGGACAGCTTTTCCTAATTATCTCAAAGTGTACCCTCAAGCACTTTCTCTTTCAGTGCCCTACACAGGTAAAACCTATTGGGTAAATAAATGCAAATTTTCAATGGGGTCCTGGTTACACCATAGAAACATGGTTACAAAAAGAATACGTGACCAAAACAATCAAAAACATTTGTACATGGTCAAGTACCGAATGGTAAAATCGTGCATATAAATGGCACAACTAGCATAAAAATACAAGGCTAATAAATTGCATTACAAGCAAAAATACATAACTTCAAGTCACATTAAATAAAACCTGAAGTTCAAAAACTATTTTAAGTAGGACAAAGATGGTGAGGTTTTGATCCGAAACAGTTTCGCTCGGTTATCCAGGGACTATCGTCTTCGATTGTTGTTGTTTTGCTGCCTTACCCAAAGCTTGCATTTGACCTTGGCAAAATCTGCAGCAATTCATCCACAAGCGCAATTCATACTTTCATGCTTTTATTTATGCTAGTTTTTTTGTGACAACTTCCTTAACTTGCTGACCCGCCCCTACTGGACATATATGAGAAATATATATCTTAATAGCTTCTCAGATTCCTCCCGTAAAATGAAAGATTGTGATTCTGATTTGAGACTGCCACACAAGGAGGAGTTACCGACGCTAGAGACTGAAGGCGGATCGTTATTTTGCTGCTAAAATTTCCACATAAGCCACTTTGTTGAGCTATCATTTGTGGCCAGATCGTTTCTGAAAAATAAGCTAATAGCTCAGTGGGCTTTACCGTAAGACTAAACACATTCCTGCGGAGGGAGCTGGTAGGAACGTTGGGTTGCTCGGTCAATGGCCAGGGTCAACGGCGGCGTGGTGTATTCCGCAAATATGCCCGACTGTGAGGGCGGGCACAAGCCGGATTGAGTAGGTTAAACGTTGAGTTTTATAAGGGCACCACGGGGTGACCAGCCCCTCCCCACCCAGCGCCACCCCTTCCACCCCCCACCCAGCCCCACCCTCCCCACCTAGCCCCTCCTCACCCTGCGCCACCCCTCCCACCCTCCCCACCCAGCCCCTTCCCACCCTCCCCACCCAGCCCAGCCCCTCCCCAACCAGCCCCTCCCCACCCTGCCCCACCCAGCCCCTCCCCTCCCCATCCAGCCCCTCCCTCCCCACTCAGCCCCGCCCTGCACGACGGACGGACACAATAATCCCTTGTGGGCTGGTGTAACCAGGTGGTTCCTACCAGTATTATCTACTCTATCTGGCCTATGTCCTTTCAAGAAGGGCCATTTCCCAAAACGTCGCCGATTATATAATTTTTCTTTTAATACCACGGTGTTATTGATGAATGTGTTGAGCTTATATCCAGTATCTGGTAATGTCGTGGCATTTTTGAGTTTTACATATACACTGGACGGTACTACAGTGGCATTGTATAACTGCGGTCAAACTGGAAAATTGCGTAAACACGCGACAGGGTGTTGATGTGTAGACGTATGGACCAATGGAAATGCCTTTTGCTTGGTGGTTAAGTCACAGTTTACGTAAAAGGGAATGGAATAAATTAGTATTGCATCGTAATCGCCCTTCGGCCATTGGAAGATGGGCCCCTTTTAAATGCCTCTTCTCGAAAACAAAATGGGAATCGATTCCTTTGCGATTTTTCCGTTAATCTAAATCGATTCCTTCCGCGGGCGACTCAGCGCGGATCTTTCACGTTTCGCCAAAGCAATCGGATCGGCGAAGGAATCGCTGAATCGAATTGCATCTTGGATAGATCGAGCGGCTTGCAAGAGGGGGGCTACGTTTCAGATGCTTGTTGGGGCTTTTTGTTCGCGTTACTAAATAAGCGAGCGCGCTTTGTGAAGCCGTCTCAGCCTCCGTGTTGATTTAATTGCATATCTCAAGGTACCAGCATTGTCCCAGTCGCAATCGTTGTGTGTGTTGTGGTGGGGGTCTTCTCTTGCACGCTACTCCTTAGCATTCTGCTGTGCGTGATGAGTGATTATTCCCCGTGGAGATGCCATCGGCCGAAACGTCGCTCGTTACACCACACGATGTCCTTTTTAGGGCCGCGGTGTTACGAGCGAATGTGTTGAGTGTCTGTTGTTTGTGCTCGTCCGCCGACTGCAAACGCAGTCATTGTTGATGGTTGCTTATGCACGACGTCGTGCTCTTTGGTATGTGGTGTGGGGGGGTGGTGGGTTGAGCCTTTTCGCTCAGTGGAGTGGGGATAGTGCGGTGCTCTAACCACAGCGCCACCACTCCGACCCCGATGCAAGTTGTACGCGTCCGAGTTTTGAGTTTGAATGCGAATTTTCGTGGGTTGGATTTGATCAATTCCACATTTGGGCCGTGTCAATTCGCGACCGAGTAAGGTGAGTGATCTGGTCTATTCAGCCCAGGGTCAGGTTATTGTTGTACTGAATTTCTATGCTCCCATGTACTCCGCTTTTACTAACCAGTACTGACCAGCGTGGTGAAGTATGTGAAAAAATAACCCCCCACGACCTACACATCCAGCAGTGGAGGTCAGGTAATTCAGCACAGGGTTAGCTCATTAATTTCAGGGTCCGGTGTTACACGGTTGGGTCATGTTAATTATCCCACTATCAGGTGATTAATCCCAGGGTCTGGTCATTCATCCCAGGAGTCAATCAATGCATATTCGGGTCAGCTCATTAACCAGAATCACTTGTAGTTGTTGATCTGCACCTACATCAAGAAGACTTGAACTTCATAATACATCCAACACAGAAATAGAGTCCAAAAAACACGTACATTTTTTTACTTAACTCGATGTGTAACAATGTTGGAAGTTTTTTTTATATATATTTCAACTCTTAATGTGTTTTGCATATCGTGCCCCAGATTCAGAGTTCTATCTGCTCACTGCCACGATGGCCACCACCAGCAAGCAACCAGCCAAGAAGACACAGCCAGAGCTGTCTCATTTTGGAGCACTCCCAGAGACCAGTGGAGGACCTCCGAGCAAGAAGCCCAAATTCGAGGCTACGAGCAAGGAATTTGATGCGGCCACCACCGCTGCACCCACAGGTACGATTACTGAGCAACCTTCATTGTGCCATTCAATGCTTTCACTGAATGAAGTTCACATAAAGTTGCGTTTTTAACCAACCCGAAAGCCATTCTATTTATGGAACCTCTATTTTATTTGGGGATTCCTCCATATCAACTGCTGTGGCCATGATAACATCTTGGTTGATAATTGTTTTTTTTTACCCTTTTATCTGGCAACAAAACTGACACCTTTTTTACAAGGAGTCATGTTTGCATAGACCACAATACCTGCAGTCATAATGCAAACAAAAAACATAACTCTGATAATGTATGCACTGTCCTTGAAGTTGATTGGTCCACACCCGAGACAGCTTTCCTTAGAGCCTAGTCTCACAGAGTGTTGGACCAGATGACGCCAAAAGGCGGCAAATGAGGTTCCAATGGTGTAAACATCTTGGTTCTTACTCTTTGGTTCTTTCGGTAAAGTCACATAGAAAGAAAATAAATTAAATAATAATAGCATACGACGTTTCGAATGCAACACAAGCAATCATCATCAGGTACAAATGAAAGAGAAAACAAACATAGTAAACGTAGAAATATAATGCAATACAACACAGCGAGTCGGCTAACATAACAGTCAACACCCTACCTGGTTGATTACGTTCTTCCAAAGATTGCTAAATTTGAGATAGAGACAACACAGACACACATAGACAGACACACAAGCAGAGAGAGATAACACAGAGACACAGAGAGAGACACACACACATAGGCACACGGAGGTTCTTGATTCCTATATAATCTTACAATGGCACCTACGATTAGCACGGTTGGCTACGTACGGTGCGAAAGAAGTTCAACATACATCATCACGTACATCCACGTGTCTTCAGATTGCACCGCATGTTATTGGGAATTATCGTCGTCCAACGTTTCGCTCCATGTGCTTCACATATTGGGAGCTTCTTTATTCAGTTCCTCGAGAAGATCCAAGCACGTGGAGCAATGCGCGTCGACATCATGCTGAATAACAGGGTTTCTACAACACCACGACAAAAACCTATGCAGCAGCATTGCCAGCGAAGGCGTCATAAACGGAGATTATTGTACACTGCAGTGTGCACACAAACATGTAAAGCACATGCAAATTGACACGACACGCGGATTTGAAACAAACATATCTGTGTATTATAAGTGGATGTTATGCGTGTGCGCTTACACCTATAACAATAGCCGCCATTCACGACTATGTGGCGGTGACGTCACCACACATGTTCATACTCACATGTTGCTTGCATCCACGTACAACCCCCTTCTAATAAATACATGCAATCGAAACATTCTGGTACCAGTGTACATCTACAAGCGTTTTTGTATTATTTTTATAAGTTAATAGAGCTTGACATCTGGTATTGGTAGATTGTGAATGAAGTTTTTTTTGCAATTGGTTTTGAAGTTTTGTTTTTTAAATGTGAAGTGTACCCAAAATAAACTCCTTAAAAAAAGTTTTTCAAAAAACACAACTTCGTTTAACTCACGGTCGAGAAGTACGTCAATGATGCGGCACCTGCTCCCACATCAACGCTTACTTGAATTAATTGGTTATTTTAGAAATGAATCTTCAATGTACAACTTTTGTTTGTGTGGAGTGAGGGTGCCGGTAACTTACACGAAGCAGGCGCGCCTGAGACGACACGTGGCGCCTGCTTCTTGGGCGAGGCGATTCGAGAGTTTAGGGACCGCGGCGTTTTTGACCGACACAAAAAAACTAAATGTTAATTGCTTAAAATGAGCCGATTAATTGATGCTGATTTTGATACAGGCATGTATTGTCACCGGATCTGAGTACGTGTGCAAAATGTGGAATTGATTGGACAACAGGAAATAGACTAACTTTTGATGACAAGATTTGACCTCCACACAGGAGTCAAGTTAAGTAAAACCGTTGAAAAATGGATGGACGTGATATTTCTTTACAATAAGTATCATACGGGCTCATTTAATGAGCAAAATTTCAGCAATTAAAAATGCATTGATGAGACGATTGCACATCTCTCGAGAGTATCACCCCAATTAACCATTTGACTTGTCTTGTTTAGTCTTGTCCAACAGTCTTTTCTACCGTGACTTGCCAGAAATAAAATGCAATTTTTAACAGTCACTGGGGGATAATGTGATAGCCAATTATACTTTGATCTATTATTGTGTGCAAGTGTGAAGGTGGTGTGATATGATTTTTTTTACTGGAACCAGGGATGCAATGGACTGACATGAACCTGGGGTGAATGTTTCAGCTGAACTAACTTTGAAAGTGAGTGAACTAATGTGACCGGAAACAATGTCCAAGGCCACCTAAGTGCACTGGGAATGTGGCAACCATTAGTCGGTGTACTTTGAGCAATAGCACCTCTCTTGCAATAGCTCTTTACAGCACGTAAGATTAGCCTATTATATGCTTTTTAAGGCAGCATTATTGACAATATATTTCTTCCTGCCTCAGCAGTCTGCCTGCTGTATTTATTCACGTGAAGACGATCGCTTGTGTTGCGATCGAAACGGAGTGATTTTTATTATTATTTAATAATTTTTCTATCTACATGACTTTACCGAAAGACTCAAAGAGTAAGAGTATTATAATTGGTTCTTTACCCTTCTATCTGGCAACAAAACTGACACCTTTTTACAAGGAGTCATGTTTGCATAGACCGCAATACCTGCAGTCATAATACAAACAAAAGAACATAACTCTGATAATGTGCACTGTCCTTAAAGTTGATTGATCCACACCCGAGACAGCTTTCCTTAGAGCCTAGTCTCATATGGGTTGGACCAGATGACGCCAAAAGGCGCACAACTGAAAGACAATGCACCATCAGAGTATGAGAGCTCGGGGCAAGCATCTACACTATGGGAACCTCATTTGCCAGTAAAAATATGATAATTGGTTCTTTACCCTTCTATCTGGCAACAAAACTGACACCTTTTTACAAGGAGTCATGTTTGCATAGACCGCAATACCTGCAGTCATAATATAAACAAAAGAACATAACTCTGATAATGTGCACTGTCCTTAAAGTTGATTGATCCACACCCGAGACAGCTTTCCTTAGAGCCTAGTCTCATATGGGTTGGACCAGATGACGCCAAAAGGCGCACAACTCAAAGACAATGCACCATACTCTGATGGTGCACAACTCAAAGACAATGCACCATACTCTGATGGTGCATTGTCTTTGAGTTGTGCGCCTTTTGGCGTCATCTGGTCCAACCCATATGAGACTAGGCTCTAAGGAAAGCTGTCTCGGGTGTGGATCAATCAACTTTAAGGACAGTGCACATTATCAGAGTTATGTTCTTTTGTTTGTATTATGACTGCAGGTATTGCGGTCTATGCAAACATGACTCCTTGTAAAAAGGTGTCAGTTTTGTTGCCAGATAGAAGGGTAAAGAACCAATTATCATATTTTTACTGGCAAATGAGGTTCCCATAGTAAGAGTATTATTGACAATGTAGATTTGTATTTATGCTTGTGCATTCCTTACAATATAGTTTAACCAAATAATTTGTCCTAAATATGATTAATTGACATGTTTAAAATGAGCCACGTAAGAAAAAGGTTAATTAAACTTCATACACACCTTAATAAATGAATTTAAGACACTAATTTCCGACTTGACAATGGGAAATTACGTGCTTATCACGACTTAGATTGTGTTTAAAAATGCCCTCGTGTTGGTGAATGTGGTAGGAAGTGGAAATTTTGAAGAGCAGATTTCCAAAACCCGTGCAGCTTTGGCTTCATCTGTATTGGAGTTCCGCTTCAACAAGAAGCGGGTACGAGCTGTGTCTAATACTGATGCTACGGCACCGAATGCAAGTGGCATCTTATACTGGATGTCACGTGACCAGCGTGTTCAAGGTATGTCCTTTAGGCTTGCTTACCTTTTACAGTACTTCAAAATGCATTTAATTAAATGGGTCACAATGCCAATAATTTGTTGACCAATATCAAGTATATTCATTACAACTGTTTACATTAAAATAAATGTTGGTTTTGTAAGTTACATTTGAATTTAAATATTTGGACGTGACATGCACAAGGCTGCAGATGAATTGTCTAACTGCATGTTCAGGAAGCCTAGTTGAGAACTACATATTAACATTTAAGGTATAGTGTCGGCAGGAGTGTACTGAACATGCACAAAAACTCACCATCAATAGTACACTGCTTTACGACAAAGCAATACATTAATAATAATTAAATACATTTAATATTTGCACCATTCTTATAGCAAAAGGCTGTCATGAGGGCACTATTTTTCACGTGTGTAGTCGGCCGGTAGGGGGCGATATTGCTGTCGTAACCCAGTTATATGTACAGCAATATCAAGTAAGATCCCTCTGATTCTTCAGGGAGAAGTTGTTTTAAGTAAAGACCCTCTTCACTTGCCCAAAATGTGATTTTCTGTTATGATACACTGAATGATGGATGTGAAGGCGTTTGTTTTTTAACAAAGAACCTTTCATCCTCTCGCGAAGACAACTGGGCAATACTCTATGCCCAGCGGCTGGCCCTAAAGCAGAGGCTTCCACTCTACGTCTGCTTTTGTCTGGTGCCCAAGTTTATGGATGCGACTATTCGACACTTTGGCTTCATGCTTCGAGGCCTCCAAGAGGTTGAAAAGGTACGCGCAAGTCATATTAATTTGGCTTATGTATTACGTGTCATTTCATCTGACATTCTCAGTAATGTTAGTTTTTTATGATTAATAAAACTCAACTTTATTTGTGATGCCTATGTTATTTAAACAACATTCGTCTTTTGTAAGTAGACTAATAAACTATACAATTTTGCAATTCAATCGTCACGAATTGGGTTTACGATTCAAGGATCTTTTGTAGTTTTGTACTTTCTCAGTCTCTTTTTCACCGTCTTGTCTCGTCCATACTTTCACATTTTGTCTCCAGTTGCTTAAAGTGGAAATGTGCACAAAATTATTGTGAAAACAAATTAAGATTCTTACATGGACAATTCAATGCACATCATGTGTACAATTATTTATTCTAATAGTTGACTTTCATGAAGTTACATGTGTATGAAAAGGCACTTTCTTTTTCCAGGAGTTCCGCTCCCTCGACATCTCTTTTCACCTCCTGAAAGGCTATGCCAAGGATGTGCTTCCACCGTTCATAATTGAGAAGAATATTGGTGCTGTTGTGACGGACTTCCTTCCTCTGCGTGTGCCCAGGCAGTGGGTGAAAGACTTAAAGAAAGCTCTGCCGAACAATGTACCTTTAGCACAGGCAAGTGTCTACACAATGAACTGTACTGGTTGTACTTTGTAATTGGCACACATTGTTAACTGTACCTTGAAATTCTATTAATATTATTGATTTATCCATGAGTGTCAAGACACTTTTTTCAGTAGGGTTCTGCACCAGGATGTCCTGCCCACCATGTAGCCCTGTACCCTATAACAATCATGTTGAGCACATACCCACCCAAGCACCTTCCCTACGCTCGGCTATGAAGATTACGGTTTTGATTGAGACTGACCTAGTTTTGTGACAAATGTGTGTACACTCTGCAGGTGGATGCACACAACGTGGTGCCGTGCTGGGTCACGTCAGACAAACTAGAATATGGAGCGAGGACGATTCGCAGGAAAATACACGACAAGCTGCCGCAGTTTTTCACTGAATTCCCTCCAGTGATTAAGCACATATTTCCAGCCAAAAGCCTGCCAGAGGTAACTTGCCACATTCAGATAATATTGTCTATATTGACAATCTCATTTTAACTCTTACCAAAGCGGTGGGGGGTTATAATTTATTTTGTGTATATATGTAAACATAATCAGAGCATAATTAATTTTAGTGCAGCCCTGAAATATCCTGCTCATGCCACTGCTGGAAGAGGGTATTTGGCTTACTCTTGCAAACTGACAGAAAGTCTTGGAAGAGGTGGAATACCACACTTTACACCACCACCTGCCGATGGTTTTTAGTATACTCACATTTATATTGCTGGATGGACAGTTGGGGAGGTTTTAAGAAATTTTCACCATTGTTTCTAATTCCATTCCAGAAATTTAACCAGCATTGCTCTGCATTGCTATATTAAAATTACAGTTTTAAAGACGCAGATTGTGAGCCCAATTCTAATAACTGGTCAACAAAAACAAAACATTTTTTTCTGGCCTGGACTTTTGCAGCTGTTTTAGACTAATTTCAGGGTGCTGATTCCCAATCTGATCTCAGATTTGCTCTATCACATCTCATTTTTATGCTATCGGCATACCCTATTTTCATTGATTTTACCCGAAATTAACTCGGTCACTTTTGATTGCAAGTTGTTGCGAGTCAGTGACTGCTTTAGTGTTAAAATATGGTGCTGTATTTTTAGGATAGTGTGTTTATATCATTTTATGTAGATATCCACATTTATTTAATATTTTTCTTCTGCAGTTTTTATTGAAAATGCAATATTTGATATCTCAAAAACCTGATGTGATAGACAAAAACTGATGCCAGATTTGGAATCAGCACCCCAAAATTGCATTAAAACCGTTGGAATACCTTATGCCAGAAAAAGTGTGTTGGCCAGTGTAATTAATCAAAGAACCTTTCAACCAATCCCACACTGCTTCGGTCATCTTTATTGGTCGTCCTGAGCCAGGAGTGGATATTCCACTTATTTCTGCAATGCTCTATGTTATAAATAGTCATAGCTTGAATATACTGCTCAGTGCTATGCTCGCGTCGGTGAAAAAAATCTGTTGGGAAATTGTGCGCGGGGGCGTAGCTGCAGCGAGCTTACGTTAAAGCTACGTGCGGTCAGAGGAGTGCGACGGAGCAGCCAAGAGCGTCACGTGCTGCTGTGTTGCAGGAGACAGACTGGGAGGCGGCACGGCAGTCACTGGAGGTCGACAACAGTGTGGGCGAAGTGGCGTGGGCTCAGCCCGGCACGGCAGCGGGACTGGAGATGCTCAACTCCTTTATAAACGAGAGGCTGAAGCTGTTCAGCACAGATCGCAATAACCCCAACAGCAATGCCCTCAGCAATCTCTCACCGTGGATTCACTTTGGTGCGCAGAGCAAGTCCCTCGGCAGCAGACTTAGTGTCATATGCATTAAAGTGAACAACTACATATTTTAGTATCTTTTATGTGGCAGTTTGAACATTTCCCTCCCTCAACTCATATTTAGCAACGAAATGACAGTCATTTTGTCTCGTCGGCCAAATGTCATTATACATTATTGCACAAAGGTGCTTCGAATGCCGCTAAACATTTTCAATAAAATCTTTACAAAAACAAATGTAATTGAAATAAAAAGTATCAAAATAAATAACTTTATGTATTAGTGGTGATGATGTGCAGCTTTCAACATGACTGCTTATTCATAATAAAATGCCTCGTAACATTTTGTGTGTAGGTCAGATCTCCGTTCAGAGGTGTGCTCTTGAGGTCAGTAAATTGAAACCCAAGTACCGCGAGTCTGTTGACATGTACATTGAAGAGGCAATCGTGCGACGGGAACTTGGCGACAACTTCTGCTTCTACAACAAAAATTATGACAACGTAGATGGTGTGTGCACTTCAGCTGTCACTGAAAAATAATTTTACTTTCCATGTATTGCTTCAAATTCTGCATGTACCGTTTCGACGAATTTCAAACTTGTTCACCAACGATTGCGATTTTGTTTAGGGGCATATGACTGGGCTAAAAGGTCCCTGGATGCTCATACACAGGACAAGAGAGAATACATTTATTCTCTGCAGCAACTGGAAGAAGCTAAAACTCACGACCCACTTTGGAATGCAGCCCAGGTACAGTGCAGTGTCTGAATGCCCATTTCTGTTTATTGACACTTTTCTTTAATCCCGGTGCATCTGTAACTGGAGCGTTCCGTTTTGTTTGATGGTAACAGCTGCAGATGGTAGTTGAAGGAAAGATGCATGGCTTCATGCGCATGTACTGGGCGAAGAAAATCCTGGAGTGGACGAGCTCCCCAGAGGAGGCCCTCCGCACTGCAATCTATCTCAACGACCGCTACCAGCTGGATGGAAGCGACCCAAACGGCTACGTTGGTAAATGCAAACACCTAATAACACTGTGTAGGTTCTATGGTTGCGCTGTTTTTTATCTGATGTCGAGTGGTACCACATGGTATTCGGCATGTCCATTTCTCTCCATGGACCTTTGCCAGTGTGCTATCACTCTGGTATGGACGATGATCAGCTTCATGGTTTCACCACATATTTACAAGTAATGAGCATGTAAGCACACTCGGACGAAGTTCATGAATAACATTGGCCGGCCTAAATCAAACTCCAGTAGCAGCTGCCAAATTTATATAAACGACAGAGAACCTAAGCTGCTCCATTTAGTTAATGTAGCTCCTAAAACATGGAAAGAAATATCACACCAAATGACATGTGACTTACCCTAAAAATATATCAGCTTAGTGCTTTGTGTTGACACTTCCAGCTGTTCAAGTTTGCCTTGTAACAGTTGGCTTGCGCACGTAATTTTCCGTATAAAAGGTACAATAGAATCTGATTACGATGAGCTTACAGCAGCATGGCAGTGACTTGTGTCGTAATACCATTGATGTCTGTTGAACTTCGTTCGCACTGTACGTAGCCAACCATGCTAATCGGAGGTGCGGGATGTGCATTCGTCTGATTTTCGTTTTTCCTAGTATTTAGCACACGTGCTTATAATTTTGCCCAAACCTTTAATACCTGCTATTGCAACTAGAACTTGTATTTGTACATTATGCATGCAAGTGTCTTTTCCTGGCTAGGTTTCGTGCAAGGCAAGTTTAACACATTCGTGATTTTGATGTTCGCTAGGCTGCATGTGGTCCATCTGTGGCACACACGACCAGGGCTGGGCTGAGCGCGCAGTTTACGGCAAGATCAGATACATGAACTACGCAGGCTGCAAACGCAAGTTTGACGTGGGTGCATATGAAAGCCGTTACAGCTCGAAGAAACTGGGCTTTCCAGCAGAGTAAGAGCCCACAGGTATAGAGACGCTGTTGATGAGACACTAACTGAATCGAAAATAGTATTTTAGATAAGTGACAATATCTTAGTTTATCATGGCCTTTACATGTTTACTTTTTACCCTGGTAAAGCGTAAGCTTTTTTATAACTATCACAACATGTTGATGTGCATGGTTTGTGTACAACTCATAATATATTATTTTGTGTACGCTTTTAGAACATTAAGTGGTTACCACTTTTTAATGTTAGTTTTGTAATATTAAAACAAAATTAGAATGTGAGTGCATGTCGGTTTGCAGTGTTGAAAATAAACATGCACACAGTGCACAGCTTGTATGCTGAAACCGATGTCAAGTTTGATAACATCCCAATACATTATATTGATATGATCACACAGGACGTCATTCGATATTGAATGGAGACGTTTTCATTTACCATTTTGAGATTAAATTTATTGATCAAACCTATGTCACATTCAGCTAAATTCCTAACCATTAGTATGAAACTGGTAAAAAAAAAGCGTTCCTGTACAGCACATATAATAACATTACAAAAATGATTAGTATATTGCTAATAAAAGCAATTCATTCCATTTATTGCTTAAAATGAAAAGGCCAAATGGGGAGACGATCCAGAAGTGATCGCTACAGACTAACTGGCTCCCGTTCAGAAGGGCTGCATATCATGCTGTATTTTGTTAAAGGCCAAGGCACCACTCTGCATTACAGTGCATCTATTCCTCATATGGGAGAAAAATCATTATGCCAGGAGCTTGTGATTCTTATAGATACACAAAATCGATGAAGAACGGTGATGGTCAACCACATACTGTGTACAAAACAGCACTGGGAATAATAACAATGTCATGAAAACATTAAGATGGTTTCTAAAATAAAACCTGGTTAGGCAGTAAAGTTCTTCCATGAGGTTTTCCAAATCATAGAGTAGTAGCCCTGTAACTATGAGGTCTGCATAACTTGTGCTTATAGCTGACCACTGGCCAAAAATTGCACTAAGTATTGTACGCTGAGGAATAAATCAATTCATTCAGATAAAAATAGTCACCTGGAAAGACATCTTACTTGTGCTATTCTGCACTGCACCCTGAGAAGTTTGTGCGGAGCGGGGCGATGGTGCACTCGTAGCGAGCGTGCTCAGAACGCGGGCGAGCCGACCTCCGCAGCTGCTTGGCGGCATGACTGAGCTGGAAGGCAGCATCAGGATGCGTCTTCTCGGGCAACAGCGAACACTCCCGCTCCAGCAGCTCCGCTACGCCGGTCAGCAGGTCCTGGAAGCCGAATGCCAGGGCAGCCTTGCGCAGACGGTTCAATTCCTGCACATGTCACAGCACAAACGCGATGGTTTACTCCGGCGTCCTGGTAAGGAAAATTCCATCGGGATAGTAAATTGCCTCGTGTTATCCTCACCTTGTAGAAGGTTTGTGTTTTTTCTGGAAGTTTCCTGGCATTTCTCAGAATCTTTTGCACATCCGTCTGTTGGAAGAAAAAAAATATCAAACTTGACCTATCCATGAACTTAATTGTATCCAACAATGACATTCTAATCCCCAATTTCAATGCATTCAGTATGGTGACACCGATGCTAATGAAGTGAATGTTACATGTAGGCTCACCTGGAGGCCACCTTGCTTAATCCACACCACGACGTTTTGAGCATAGCTGCGCTTTGTGGCCGGGATCATGGGAAATGGTGTCCGAGTGTCATCCTCCCCATACGGGTTTTCTGCGAAATCTGAAAATAAGACACGTATCTAACCACAGAGCCGTCACAGCAGTGAGGCAGTAATACTTATCTAATTATCCTGATACAATTTGTGTAAAAATGAACTGCACACCAGAGATGGGGCCCAGCTGTGTGAATTTCCCCAGCCATGGTAAGGTATCAAAGCCAGGTTCAAAAACGGACATCATCAGGTTCGACTTCTTTTTGCTGTCAGCTTGCGAGTATAGCATCCCGAACCATGCCGGCCTGGACAAACAAGCAATTAACACAACACAACATACAAGCATCATTGGGAAAATACGGTTGGTTGTTGAACCTAAATCCTAACCATCCAAAGCTGTGATATTTTAGCCATTAGATGTCTTATTGATAATCCTTTCAAAGTTTTTTTTAAATGTTCATTCAACCATCTAAGGACACTTGTTTTTAGAAAAAAATTAAATAAGCCCAAAACAATTACCTACAAATCTTAACATTCAGCATACAAATGCCTAGTTGTGTAAATATTTTAGGCAAAATTATCCATTAAATACATTAAGGGAACTTTTATGTGGAACATTAAGAATGGAGCACTCTTTTAATAAGTCCTTATGTGCTGTGCAGTACAATAATGCACGTGTGTACACCAGCATGTGATGACTGAGTTGGGCCTGTGGGGGGGCTGGCAGGTATAATGATTAACCGGATGTCTACACCAGTCACGTGGTTAATGGCGACTCGGTGAAGATTGCTGTGTGTGACACGTGCTGTTGCATTCTACAGGTAAATGACCCAAAGGTTGTTTTGGTCGTCATAGAAATGTTCAAGACTTGTTCTAGACTTCAAGCTTGGCTTTGAATTGTTAGTTTGTGATATATTCAATTGGAGGGGTTTTAGCACTGTGCATTGTAAAGGATGACATACTGTAGTTAACATTTGTAATTCTTAATTCTCTAACCATAATACTGTTTAGTCTATAACCATGCCCATGCACCCAGAGTATGACAACTTGCATTGCTATTGAGAATAGAACACATGTACAGTAGTAAGTTGTACAATGGTGACAAATACAGTAAGTATACTGTACACATACAGTATAGATAATGGGTGTAAGATACGGATATAAGTGGATGGTATAGATAGACATACAGCTTAGGATTAAAGTAATATTCGAATAGTGAAGTGCAAATGTGATTGTCAAAGACAAAGATGGTTTGTCAGTAGTAGAAGTGGGTTTAAGAGAAAACTGTTAATGAATAACCGGACGTGGACACAAGTCACGTGGTTAATGGCGACTCGGTGAAGAATTGCTGTTTGTGACACACGTGCTGTTGTTGCATTCTACAGATTAACCACAATAAATGTGTTTGCCCTCGATTTGGAGCACCTGCCCAACGTCCTTCATTTTGAGTGTGCAACATTTATATTTGTAAAAAATGTCATGGAGGCCCTCTTAATAGGCTGGCTTTCCAGCTTGTTTTTGACTTGACAACTCACCCAAGTTGCACCAAGGCCACCATGCCTTCCACCTTGAGGCTACCGTGCAGGAGGACACAGAAAGACGGCCTCTTGCCAGCGTTCTGAGCACTTGGGTCTTCATCAGTTTCCTCTACGCCACCTGCCCCACCATCCTCTGACTCTGCAGTTTGGAGAATTTCAGTTTGTCCTCTGTAAATGCTGAATCAAACACTGTTGCAGTTTACCACAATTTTAAATTGAAAACACCATATTTATCAAACTAAAACCTAAAATGTATTACGAAATGTGATCCCATATTGCACACTCCGATTACAGTACCACATTTAATCTGTATGTATGTTATAAACAGCAATACATATCTTCCTATAATTTAAAAGTTTCGAAAAATGCCTTCAATGCCATACATGTAACCACAGAAGTGGTTATAACTGGTCTGCATTACTTTTAATCCAATAATATTTATGTATTCTGTAATTGCCAAGTGCATCAGCAGCCCAAGTCCAGACACCCACCTTTACTGTGTCCAATTGGCAGCACCAGGTGTCGAGAGATAACGGGAGGGCTGCACACATCGTTAATGTCCAGGAAGCCCACAATCTGTATTTCTGAAAGAAAAGAAAACAATGGAACGCATTTAAATTACCATGAAAACCATGAAGAAACTAAATGGCGAGGTCACTTATATACAGTTGATCATCGATTATCTGGCTTCCAACGTTATCCGGCGGTCCTGGGCTAAACCGGCAAAACCGCACCAAAGGCTGTAACCAGTCCGGCGATCTGCACCATGTGCTTGACTTCAGTGTCAAATATTACATGCAGTACATTATACACTGCATACAACTTAATGAAAACACTGCATGTATAGACATTTTTCATGTCTAATAACTGCAGTAATACAAACAAAATATGCAGTGCAATCCAGCAAAAAGTGCGTGTAAATCAGCGTTGGCATCAGTCCTGCAATCGTCAAACACATGTTGAGACAAGAGCGTAGTACGAACATCACCCCATGCAGAGCCTTTGAGATTGGAGTGGTAAGTACGGTACAGTAAATACAGCAACTCCTTTTCATTCTTAATCAACTCGAGAAAAATAGGCATACAGCTTTATATATATTGAGAATGATCTCCCTCTTTGCACTCAATTTGGCATGCAACCTTTCTAAACTGCTCAAGTATGTATTGACTGAAATAAGCCATTTTGTAGAAAAGATACATGTGAAGAAGATAATGTTTGTAACAAGTGAATAATACATCAGCTGGCTCACCAGGCAGGATGTTCCTTGTATCTCCCTCTTCTTCCTGAAGGACTGGCTCTGGGCGTGGAAAAAGCTGCGCTTCTGATGCCAGGTGACCGCACTTCACGACCGTGTGGAATGATGAATATCCCTGCTCTATCAATTTGCTGTCAGCACACAGATGTTCATGTTTGTACAATAGTATGTTTTCCCCCTGGAAAACGTTAGGGACCTCTTTTATTTGAGTAAGGTCCTCAAAAATGGAAGTGGAATACATTTTGAAATAACCTAATTTATAACCGTATAGATTATCCAGGTGTCAATTAAAATAGATGTACAGTCAATTCAATATTACTCTATGCACAGAATACAAGCAATCTACAGTGAAAAAAATTAATTCAACCATTTTATAAAACAATTACTAGAATTCGATGCACTCATTAAATATTATAGCTTTATAACTTTGTTTTAAACGTTCCCTTTTGTACGCCAATTTTTTTCACAATTGCTCGTGGAATTTCTCTTTTTAAAAAATAAAAATATGCTTTTGTTACGGGATATCCATGCACTCAATAATTCAAGCAGTAAAATGGCAGGCTGCCCTTTGGATGCTGTTATTTCTGCATTTTCACAAAAAAGTATTCATCATTAAAAAAGATTCCAAAAAACACATCTGCTTAAATAAATGGATCCAATGATTCTGCAGTGTCTAATGTAAGTGGCAGTAAGAGTGCAAGTCATTCATATATCAGCCAACGTGTAGAGTAATGGCTGCACCAAAAATATAACAGCCTATTATATCACACCTTTGTAAATTAAAAAACATGAGGTCCCAGGCATTTTACAGCCAATTATGGAGGAGTTTAAGTACCTCGGGGTCTCTTTTGCGAGTGATGGTAAGTGGGAGCAGGAGATCGGCCGGCGGATCACTGCGGCGTTTGCAGCGTTGCAGGCACTACCGTTCCATGGTAATGAAGCAGGAGCTGAGTTTTCAAACAAAACTCTCTTGGTTTACAGGTCGTTCTACGTTCCCACCCTCGCCTATGGTCATAAGCTTTGGGTAATGACCGAAAGGATGAGATCGCGGGTACAAGGCGCCAAAATGAGGTTTCTCCGTAGGGTTGCCGAGTTCACTCTCTGTGATCGGGTGAGGAGCTCGGTAATCCGGGAGAGCTTCAGTCGAGCTGCTGCTCCTCCACATCGAGAGGAGCCAGCTGAGGTGGTTTGGGCACTTGGTAAGGATGCCCCCTGATAGACTTCCCCTGGAACTCTACTGGGCACGTCCCACTGGGTGAAGACCCCGGGGCTGGGACACGCTGGCAGAACTATGTCGCTCAGCTGGCCTGGGAACGCCTGGGAATTCCCCATGAAGAGCTCGAGTCTTTCGCCAGAAAAAGGGAGGTCAATACTGCCCTTAACATGCTGCCACCGCGACCCTCACCAGGACAAGCGGACTGAGAAACGAACGACCGATAATAAACATAATGCTTACCTGAACATGACCTGCATGTTCTTGGTGGAAAGGGGACCCTCCATGTAAAACACTTTGCCGTGCCCACCATTCCGATCCACCAACCATTGTAAGTTTTCCAGACAGCCCTGGGCCAGCTGCACAAAATAAAAGATGAGATCAGAATCTAAGAGGTGATGTCTTATTATGATGGCACCCACCTGTAATACAGCACTTTGGAGTGAAACTGCCAACCCAAGGACGTAGTGGTCATCTCCTGGCTTGCCAGGATATGGCAGTACATAAAGTTAATTTATATCTGCATTTCATCGGCATGCACGGGTTTTCTCCTGCATGCATAAACACTCACGAATGCAGTTGGCCAAACATCCCGATATAGAACCAGAGCTTGGGCAATTGTTACGACCAATTCTGGCTCCTTCCCGCTTGTCTGTAGCTTCACGCGCCTTTGCAAAAACTGTGCGTGACATATACTACAGCGCTGAGAAGTAGTTTGCATGAACATTGATATTTTATCGTAACTACATTTGTTTACCTAGAAAGGTCTCACCGAGGCTCAAGATTATCTTTTAAGGGAGTAATGTTGATATTTATGTAATCCTAATGGAATAATTTTAAGGTAATATTTCAGCATTTAGATGTTTGGCCAATACCAGATATATTGTATGTTTATTTTAGCTATGGAAAGAAACCTATGCAGAACAGTGAGAGAATATACAAACTCCACACACGAAGGCACCCGAATCAGGAATCGAACTCAGAAACTCCTTGCTGTGAGACACAAGTGTTAGCACTGCAGCGCCCTGCCGCCGACATAATTATCTTGGGTCAAATGTGTCCACCTTATAGTAAAATAATTCTAACTATACAGTGCTAATTACATCATAAAACAAGGTTGCTACCCTATCCCAATGGAAATCATTTTCACAGCATTTACATAACTAGCGTATTTTTGCAGCTGACAATGGTGACAAAAAAAACTTCAGCATGCACATGATTTTACACCACTTGATTTTAGACAAGTGTTAGCTTACGCATCCAATAAGATTTACTTTTGTTCTTACACGGTCTATATACTGCTCACCTCCTCCAGGGTGGCAATACACATTACGTATAGCTTAGAGGGGAAGGGAAATGGGAGGGGGAAGGCACGATCGTCACCGCGCTGTCCCAGAGAGGCCAATGACTGCCTCAGGGAGCCCTTGCCAATACCCATGCAGCCATCTGTCACCAACACCACCTGTTCGCCACACACAATAGCGTAATCTCACACACTGCATATCATGGGCACTTCACATGACATGTTTTTATGCTGAAAACGAAATAAAATAACTTGAGCACAGCAACATTTAGCTTGCAGTTTAATCTTTAATAACAAATTAATAGATACCAGATAAAAGGGGGAAAACCTATTCTCAAATTCATAGTTTTACAATAACACAATCCCAAAATTAACCTTGGTGCATGTGTCACAAAAATGTAACCAGATGTTATCATCACCTGGCAGATGCTACCAACTCCCCACTCTTCCTGCACGATCGTGCTCACGGTTTTAAGTGCAGCCTCTAAACACGTTTTGTCTTGGTCTTCGACTGTGCTCAGTCCCTCCTGAAAAGTATCACACGCATAGTTATTTCACATCTGCAATCAAGGGTACTTTTCACTCATCTCATACATTAGTAATGTTTAGTACCAAGCATGTAGACCAATATTGCAACAACAACAAAAGCCACAATTAAACCATCCAAACGTACTTGCAGGGAGCTGTAGTCTCGTGTAAATGGTACAATCAGTCTGCAGACGGAGGAAAAGGCGAGGAGGGAGGTAAACTCAAGCCGGTAGTGTGTGGCCAGGTGATCCAGCAGAATGCGGACACCGTGGGCTGCCAGATGCTTCCTCTGCTGCTCTTCCTCAGCACCCACACCAGGCCCGTTGGTGCCACCGGATGGCCGCACCATCGACAGCGATGTATCCAGGAGCACCGCGGTCGGCATTTTGACTCGGCTGTGGCAACTGCACAAAGACGATTAGCACGGCTGGCTATGTACGGTGCGAAAGACATTCAACATACACGCATATGAAGATAAAGAACCACCGTATAGCCTTAACAGGCATTGGGGCAAGTGCTGTTAGCGAGCAACGATGAAGCTGGCACAGCACATGAGGGGGTAGGTGGCCAGCACCTCACCCAGCCGCCCTCGTTTCACCAGGGGGAAATATTTACACACTGCACCGGGTACTCATTTGAGGAAGAGTATACTTAGGGGAGGCCCAGGACGGTTCAGAATAATCGTCACTGGTGCTGGCTGTGAGTGGGTATCAAACTCGGGTCGCCGGGTTCGTGGTGCAGCACACTAACCGCGACACTACTGGCAAGTCAACAATACACCAACTGACACACGAATTTGCAATATGGAGCACTGTAGAATTATCCAACTTTTTATAACATCCCATGGTCTGCAGTGCTTAATGCCATTGAAAGATGATCACACATGTGTGTTAATATCAAGTGTCATGCATGCTGCATATACAATGCAGTATGTACATATAAAAACATTAATACCGAGAAGCATTTTATCTATTTGTTGACCCAAGTGACCCATAAACCTCAAAGGCCATACTTATCAAGTCCGTTCAGCCGGAGACAGTGCGTACCACCCTCTTTGCGTTATTGCTCTGAGACTGCGTTCCCCGTCCTGACCAATTGTAATCGGTTAAAGACGCCGCACTGCTCGTCGTGATTTAATTATACATTTACATTGCTCACGTGGGGACTGCGACATTCTCCTAATTCACCCACCCTCTTGCATGAGGCAAGTCCATATTTTTGGGGAATTTTGCAATGCACAAGGATGATGCCGTGCTAGTAAATGGATGTAACAGGCAGGGACGAGAAAACATCTTTGTCTAAACAGCAGAGCAGTGAAGCCTTCTCCCCACCGAACGACTTTTCTCATCTCACACAAATACACGAGGGGGTTTCGAGTGACATGTTTATCACGATGTGTTATAATGATGCTGGTCCTCACACACAAGTGCAAATTTCGCATTCGCTGACTTATTTGTACCACGGACGGCACTCGCCAGCTGGTGCTCATAATACATCACTCACGATGGTGACACGAACAATGTTTCATTCTGACAATGATATCGATGCTTAACATCCTTGACACCACTATATTGACGATCATATTCCGGTGACCAAGATTATTATGATCGTGGTCATGGCGATGTTGATCACAATGATGATCAATGCTGTTGATCACATACTAATAATAATTTCTAACGTCTTTAATATGTATTTTACAAAAGAGGCAGTCTATATTTTAAGCGACAGCTTGGCGACACCACGGATTAACCAAGTGGCCTAACGTATGTGAATGTTCAATATTTTATTTCATTTGGCAAATATGGTCAGGAATCAGACGCCAATGTCGAGGTCTGCTCGCCACGACGAGAAGGCTTCAAGGACGGAATTCGTCGAGTGTTGCTGTCGAGTGTTGCTAGTTCGGATTGAATGGCCACAAGCGCACGAGTGTGGCTCGTCTTTTAATTGTATCTATGTATCTCTAGGAGTATTTCGTATCGCTGGGAGCCTCTATGTAGTATGTTGAACTTCGTTCGCACCGTACGTAGCCAAACCGTTCTAATCGGGGGTGCGGGCGAAAGGCAACTACACATAAAAATCAGTTGGAAAGAAATTAGTTAATGTATCTCTATGGTATCTCTATGGGTTTCCTTTATGATCCATAGTTTGGGTTGCATGTCCACAATCGCACTCCGATGGCCTGTATTTTAATGTTTTTATTTATGAAGGTACTCAGATTGTAAATGTTGTGGCTTGGCTCTCCAACACACCGGTTAGTGCTGTACTAGTTACACTACAATACACTACACTATACACTAGTATAATACACTATACACTAGTATAATACACTATACACTACACTATACACTACACACTAGTGCTGTACTATTGACGAATTGGCCACGTTCTGTTTACGTGACAATCCTTACTAGTTGGCTGTGTCGGGTGGTGGTGGCGGGTTTTCACGACACATTTATATATTTACGCGATCGAACCCCCCCAAAAAAACTCTATTATGAATAATGCATCAGTACGTTAATATTAGCAATACAATTAAACACCATGAGGGTTCCATGAGGGTTTAATTACACAACAGGGGAAAGTTGAATTGATGTTATATTTTTATTATTTTATTATTTCCCTTCTACGTGACTTTACCGAAAGAACCAAGAAGAAGATGCCGGTAGTTAAATTAATCACCAAGATAGTTGAATTAAACACCAAGGGCTGAATTAAGCACTAAGAGCGAGTTGAATTAAGCACCAATATAGTTGAATTAAGCACAAATAAAGATGAATTACTCACCAATAGAGTTTAATTAAACACCAATATAGCAGAATTAAACACCAATAGAGTTGAATTAAACACGAAGAGAGAGAGAGAGAGTTAATTGAACACGACGAGTCTGCTCCAGCGCCTTGCTGCGGCATCGGCCACCAACTCACCGCTTTAAACTCCTCTCGGCGCTCTCTCTCGCCGCGGCTAAGTCGAGGGGGAAACTGCGACCATCTTAGCACGAACAAACAACAACAATAGAGACGCGCCACGCAACTTTCGACGTCGTTTAACGCGACGTTCCAAGCCGCTGCTGCCGCTGCCGTAGTCGTCGTGGGGCCTGGCCCACAGGGGGGCCCACGGTGGTGGTGGCTACAGGCCGGGCCGCGTGACCTCTAACCCCGCCCCATACCACGTGGGGCAGCCCCCCCCATACCACGTGGGGCAGCTCCCCCCTCCCCCCTGGGGGGTTGAAGGCGCGGACGCGATGTCAGTCGCCGAGGTTTTTAACCTCCAGATGGTGTGTGTGTGTGTGTGGCGTTATCAATCGATTTGTGAATCTGACGTTCATGCGTGTCATTCACGTGCGGGGTTGTTGTTGTTGTTGTTAATACGGCAAAGCCACTCACTGAGTTTTATGGCTCTTTTTGTTGTTGTTGTTTTTAAAGAGGGTCATGTTTTTTGTTTGATGTTTATCCAGCCAGCTGATTTTTTTTTGAGTGCGTGCGTGTACACTGTTGTGGGAGGACCTTGGGGTTAACTCGGTCTCAAATGATTACCTGGTGCGATGTGTGTGGTCAACATCGCCACTGGGGAGACAAAGGCGGCCGGGCGTGGTGCTGGCCACCCACCCCCTCGTGTGCCACAGTGCCGGCCTTCATAGGTGCTCGCTAACAGCACTTGCCCCAACAGTCTGTTAGAGGCTATACGGGGAACCTTTGTCTTTGTGTCGGGAGAAATCCCACGACGAGATGAGATCACTCAAATGTCCGCACAGATGGATTCATTAATGTATCCCCTGGACAACTTTATCTTCGCCGGGCTTGGGAGTTTCAGCGCGACCCCTTGACCCTTACCTCCAGTGCTAACACTGCAATATTTTGCTGTCTTTTCTTGGATTTTCTGTTTGCTAATAGTCACATATTCACTTTAAGATGTTTTCTTGTTCTTGTTTTTTGTTTGTTGCGGTTGCACCCGATTCAAGAGCCGAATGGCTCACAGGGCTATACCTAATAAATTAACTTGAACTTGCAAGCGTGAACCTGCACTCATAACTTTAGAATTCTTTAAAGTGTTTATTAATTTACAAACCGCTGTAATGACTCTCCGGCACGTGTTATTCCATAGGAACGTGGAATTTTTCATTTAAAAAAAACAGCACATTCTGTAACCTCAATGGCACACCGTGTCACATATCTCTGTTTTACTGGTAGGAACCTCCTGGTTACACCAGCCTACAGGGGATTATTGTGTCCGTCCGTCGTGCATAAAAAAATGGGAGGGGTGGGGCTAGGTGGGGAGGAGAGGGTGGTGAGGGGCTGGGTGGGGAGTGGGAGGGGTGGGGCTGGGTGGGGCTGGGTGGGGTGTGGGGCTGGGTGGGGAGGGGAGGGGCTCTCTCTCCCACCACACAGAAACAGCCACATGAAACTCCGACCAAAACCATCACGTTACCATACATAGCTGGCGTGACCAAAAAGATCTCCAAAATTCTAAACAAACATAAGATCCAAGTCCGATTCAGTACAGTGCATAAAATCCGTGATCTGATTCCATCTGTGAAGGATGTCGTTCCTGACTTACAGTATCCTGGAGTCTACAAATTGAGTTGCATTTGTGGTGATTGCTACATTGGAGAAACGAAACGTCATGTTTCTGATCGTGTCCGCGAGCACAAGTCAGATCTGAAACACGGCAGAACTGATTCTTCTGCCGTGGCCGATCATTGCTACAACTCGGTGGGCTCTCATGAAATTGTCTTTTCCGAGACCAAGGTTCTCTGCAAACCTCCCGGCTACCATCAAAGGTTTGTACACGAAGCCATACAAATATACAAACACATACATAATTTCAACCGTGATGATGGGTACAAACTTAGTAATCATTGGAAAGATGTTATCAACCACGCAAAAAAGACTTAATCACAAATTTTTTGGACCATCTTATCTGACAGGCACTATTTTTTACTGTACTTTACCGAGTGTTAACATCCCCAGTTATTTTAACAGTACTCTCTTCATTGTTCAGCCAGCATTGGTATAAACATGGGCATTTTTGTTCTTTTGTCTATCATGTGTATCAGACCCCCCCTCCCCCTCTCTCTCCATTGTGTTGGCGTGTGCAGTAATTGGCCGCTTGCGCACAAGCGCTTCCACGTCCGTCGCCCACCCTTTTGGCCTCGCCCCCCCCCCGCCCCCCTCCTCCCTCCCGATACGTTCCATTCATTGGCTACCATAGTCTGATGAGCTCCCCCTAAGTTTGTACCCATCATCATTTTCGTTCTTTTGTCTATCATGTGTATTAGACCTCCCCTCCTCCTCTCTGCCCATTGTGTTGGCGGGTGCAGTGGCTGGCCGCTTGCGCACAATCGCTCCATTGTGTTGGCGTGTGCAGTAATTGGCCGCTTGCGCACAAGCGCTTCCACGTCCATCGCCCACCCTTTTGGCCTCGCCCCCCCTCCCTCCCGATACGTTCCTTTCATTGGCTACCATAGTCTGATGAGCTCCCCCCTCCCTCTCCCTCCCCCCTCAACTCGCTTTTAAGGGATTACATCTTGAATCATTGCCTCACTTGATACAGCTAATCTGGCTGTGACGGTCCCACCTGATGACGGAGACTTGTGTTGCCTCCGAAACGTCGTGATTTTTGTTTTTATTTTATTTTACTTTCTACGTGACTTTACCGAAAAAACCTAAGAAGAGGGGAGGGGCTGGTCACCCCGTGGTGCCCTTATAAAACTCAACGTTTAACCTACTCACGCCGGCTTGTGCCCGCCCTCACAGTCGGGCATATTTGCGGAATACACCACGCCGCCGTTGACCCTGGCCATTGACCGAGCAACCCAACGTTCCTACCAGCTCCCTCCGCAGGAATGTGTTTCTAATGGTCGCGGTAAACGTCGCGTACAATTATCAACGTGTTACCACCGGATTTCACACCAAGGTTGCCCTTGCTTTGTGCAAGACTTGCAGCTGCAACACAAAGCGCCTACAGCAAAAGATCGTCGATTCGGTTGTGCCACGTCTGTTCGGTCGATAGAGGGCACTTGAACTCCGCTGTGTCGCTCTGTGCCAATGACTCCGGCTGCGTTTATGAAAGACTTTAATGTTCTACGGGTTTAAAGCGTGTTGTGTGAATCGATAGAACTATTTCCCGCCCAATTTTTAAATCTAGAAGCGAACACGCCGGATATTATCGTGTCCTTGTATAATGATTTTAAATAGGTATAGCACACAGAAGCCGACTTAACACTCTGTTTTTATGGACTTAGACGTTAATATGCGAATGAAAACTTACAAAAACAGAAGATTCTGTATTTTCAGATGAAAGGCGATGCTTGTTCATCACAAACGAATGTGAAAGCAAAGGGAGAGCATGTTTTAATCATTTACCTGACCCGCAATGGATTAATTTTGATGGAAAATTGCTAATTTGAAAGGTGTGATTGAAAATGCACACGTTAATGTTGACCTCTCCTTGACCCCAAAAACATACGTGGTGTTTTTTTGTTCGACGATTCTAAAAACATCCCATAATTTTAAACGAATAATTTTCTCGAAATGTTGGTACTCGGAATTATACATTTGATTTAAAAAAATTGATTATTAGTTTCATATTCTTGGTTCTAAATGTATTAGTTTCATGTTTTGGTTTAACACATGCTGCAATTAGACGGCCTTCATATATGTTTTCAATGTTCCTGTGGAAATTTGAAGACACAAATATAGCTTGAAGCCTTTTGTCAATCCACTGCTGGACTAAGGCCACCCCACGCCACGTAAAATTGACAACCTTGACCCCAATAATAATGATTATTCTAATTGAAAACTGTGTTGTGCGTGTTTATATTCTACAATAACCAGTCCATAAAATAAAACAATGACACTTTAATAAATCCGTTTATAGGCTTTTCGAAAGCATTGTATTTTTAGGCAAACCTTGGACGGGTTTCTACTTTCTTCATCTCATCAGCAGTCAGGCCTCTTAAACATATGCTGCTGGATTGCCAGATGCTGGGGAAGAAATCCATTTCCTAACAGTGGGGGGTCTGTTTAGCAGAAAATTGTACATTTGTGGAAAAATACATGAACCCATTATATTCCATCTATGAGCCTATATAAAACCAAATAACATATGAATGTCCTTGCTTGCTTGATGAAAGAGTATGCGAAGGTGTGATGCGGGAAAGCTTGTGTGTGTGTGTCTGTATTATTAGCAGCATATTCTTTCTTGTTTTGTTTCCTCTGAGTCAATAACAGCACACCAGCTAAAGTAGCCGGGAAGATGCCTCATCATCATCCATCCGTGCAGACAGAGGCCAGTAAATCCGTCCATTAATTTATGGGGCACGAATGCAGTCATCACATCACAGTGCGCTGCGACTGCCTCCCCACTCTGTCTCCCTCCCGCACTCCCAACAGCGGCAGTACCAGCATCATGATCATCCCAACCACCCCACCCACTCCCCCACCAACTCCTCCTCCTACCCCACCACCAGCAGCAGCACCACCACCACCACCCAGCAACCCCAACCCCCTGCCATCCCCCATCCCTCGCCCCCGTGTGATGAAGTGATGATGATGAATCGGCAGGCAGCACGCATCCCACCCGCTATGCATCACGCGCAGACGGAGCGCGTGGAGCAACACGCCGGAGTGGCTGCACGGGAGGAGACCGGGTACGGGCGCGGCTCGGAGCTTCCTGCTGTTCTTGCTCCCTGCTCGCTCCGTCGTGCGGAGCGGCGCACTCACCGCCCGCGACTGTCGGCCAGTGACGGACCCTCGTGCGCGCGGCGCTAAAGAGAATAAGCTTCCTTCTTCATACATATGGAGCATTAATATTCCGGGCGGGTCTCACTGCAGTCGGGAAGGCATCGGGAGCTGTAAGGCAGCGCCCCTCGGTATTCATCTGCGCTCTGGACTTTCCCACCCCACCCACCACCCACCGCCACCACCCCCTTTCGAATTCGTCCGGCACCGCTGGCGCAAAACCCCAACAGCCTTGCGCGGTCCGTCCGTCGTGTCAGTTTTGAGCCAGCAGCAATACCAGCAGCTCCAGCCAGCGCAGCCACCACCCAGCAAAGCCCGTCCTCCCACCCCAGTCCGTCCGTCCTGCCGAGGGACCACAGGCATCGATCTGTCGCCGGGAAGGGCGAGTCAAGGGCGTCTACGTCGCCGCGCGGCTTCTCCATCCCGACCGCTCATCATCATCGTCCCCTCCTCATCGCAGGAGGACGCAGGGGAGACACCAGAAGCCACGCACAGCCACGCAGAGGAGGCACCCCACAGGTACGCGTGCGTGCGTGCATGCAGGCGACCAGCCGCACTAACCTTGGGGGGGGGGGGGGGGGTCTCCGACCGGCACGCCGGCACGCACGCAGCCACAAATGCGTAATTGCGCAAGGGAGGATGGCGCGGGCATTTTAATGCGTAATCGTGATAAAGGGCACCCTGTTAATTGGGCGTGCGTGTTGACTGTGTGTGAGTGTGTGCTCGTGCATATGTGTGAGTGTGTGCGTGTTGAGTGCGTGTGAGTGTGTGCGTGTGCATAGTATTTTTGAGTGTGTGCCACACAGCCCGGTCGGTGTGAGTGTGCAGCGGTTAGCGCGCTGCGCTACGAACTCAACGAGCTGAGTTCTAATCCCGCTCACGGCCAACATCGGTGACAAATACCTGTACCGGTCCAGCGCCTCCCATGGGTCGACTCAGCCTCAAATGAGTGCCTGGTGCAGTGTGTAAACATCGCCACTGGGAAGACAAAGGCGGTCGGGCGTGGTACTGGCCACCCACCGCCATGCGTACCGTGCCGGTCTTCATAGTTGCTCGCTGACAGCACTTGCCCCAACACTCTGGTAAGGCTACACGGGAGATCTTTGCCTTTGTGTCACGCAGTCCGGCCGGGCAACGCGAGACGCCTTATTGGTTTGCCTGCGGTCACCTTCGCGGTCCCGATTGAAGGGTATCCCGGGGATGCTTTGGGTTCGGGGTTGGCAGGAGCCAAGGGGGTCCCCCCCCTCCTCTCCCCGTGGGGTGCCGTGCGTGTGCTCTCCCACCGACCTAGAGTGCCCTTGCTTTCTCCTGCTGTGTGTGTGTGTGTTCGTTATGGTGTTCGTGTAGTTCGTGGGGGTTTTACGCAGTGACTCTGTGCGTACGTGTGTGTTTGCAACTGGCTCTGTGTACATAGCGCTATAGATGATGATGATGATGACATACTAATGGCTCGCAGTGTTTCATGCGTAATTATGATAATTATGACGTTATATAAACGACTGTACTATAGAAATTCATTCGAGTATTTTAAGAATAATTCGTATGATTACACTGCGTAGATGATGAGATCAAAATGCACGATGGTGTATTAAGAATAATGGTGGTGATGATGATGACACTGTATAGATGATGATGGTGATACTCAAAAGTATGACAGTGTATATCATTCATCATGAGCGGGATGGTACCACTGTGTATTGATGATGATGGACATGTAAGGATTATGATAATATGGAACACACTGTTCTGACATTGAACATGAAGCTGTGCTTACACACAGCTCAACGTATATATGTAGCACTATAGGTTGATGATGTTTGCATGAAAGTGCATTATTCTGAGCCTACATTGTATTAAAAAAATTGTATACGAATTTACGCACAACTGCGCGCGATCCAATTATATTACTAAAACGCATATGCCCGCTTTCCCCCGGCCTGCTCACTCAACAACACCAATGGCAAAGAGTAAGCGAATACATAACTACAATTTGACAACGCAAGGAAGAGCACGCGCGCGCTTACGCGCACAAAAAAAACAATTCCGGGGGTACCCGAATGTGATGTGACTTTTTCAGAGATGGCAATGCATATGAAGAAAGCGCCCTCTGTCCGGGAATGCGGTGCTCACGGTACAGACTGTGTCGTGTTGGAGGGAGGGGTGTGCCATGTCAATTCGCCGTAGATTTGTGTTGGTCTGGCTAATTGTTGCATTTTTGGCTGTGCCGTCAGTCAAGATTTAAATTTAGATTTAAAGCTTTCGTGACTGCAGGGATTAATATTATTGGATCTTTCGGTAAAGTCTCCGTGACTTTACCGAAAGAACCAAAAATAACAAACCAGATGTTAATGACTGCATTAACTTTGTACGGGTTTTTTTTATGTTCATTTTAATAATAAAAAAAAGTGCAATGTGGAAATTGTGACGACAAAAGGTGGATGACACAGTAGTAATACAAGACCACAATTTGCCCCAAAAATGTCCCAGGATTACAACGTATTTATTGATTTCTGCACATTATTCACGCTTGTGCTTGATAAAAAGAATAATGATTGGGCGTGATTATTATTGTTATTAATTACGCCCGGCAAATTTACCAGCAATACAATGTTAATGACACAGCAACGTTCTCGGTAAATATCAATAATAATCTGTATTTAAAGCTAGGGGGTATTCTGAGAGCAATCTCGAGATGGAAAATGTATTGCAAATGATGAAGGGGAAACTTGAAAATATATTTTTTAACTTAACCTTTACGAACGAGCAACTTACTTTTTTTCTTCTAAAATTGAGTGTCGATTCTGAGTTGAAAGTAGGGAGGTTTTTGTTTAATCTGGGTTATTTTATTACGCTTCGTAACGAACAGCAGAACCAAATAGACTCCCAAATCAATACGACACCGTGAAGAACAAAAACTAATTAAGATTCTCAAATTTAATGTCCGTGCCCTTATTTTTACGGTGTGATTTTTATTGTTTTCATTATCTGATTTTGTTTTAATTATTAAAACCACACTGATTGATGTTTGTCTCAGACAAATATCGGTACGGTCACACCATCACCCTGGCAGGTACAACTTTAGGATAACCATCTTAACACACAAGAATATAACATGACTACACAAACTAGAACAGCCCTTTATTCAAACCTTTGTGTCGACACTGTATATTACCATTAAGTCTATTTGGAATTGTTTATCTGCACGATAAAATACCCATCAGTTTTAACACTTTAAATTTCTACCCCAAATACACACACACACACCTGTGCTAAGCCTGGCCACCCTCAATGTTTCACCCTCGTGTCGTCCAAAGGGATAATTGATTGCTCATTGTGAGATTAGCTGCCCATGGCTTCCTTACCCAAGAGACCACTTAATACCATTCAATTGAAAGTGTGTGTAAATGTCATTGTGAACAGAGAGAACCGGCTGCCAGAGCAGGCGGCTCCAAACCAGTCCAGGTGGCCGCAAAGATAGGCAGCACTGTGCACACTGTACCGCTTGCCAGAGCGCTAAATTACACGTTCTAAAAGTGCACTGTGCAACTTTGGCCTCCCCTGACAATTACTTACATTTATTGCTCATTCGACATTGCTAAATGCGTTACGAATGTTTTAGTCAATTTACTTTGACGTTATTCTTTTTCCTTGGCAGTTTGACAGTGACAGTGTATGCTATATGTGCCTGCTAATTAAAGTGATGGTCCTGTCCTGCTAAGCTGGGATTGCCAAGAGATCTTATAGGGTACTGTCTGGAGGAGTGGAAATTCAAGTGAATCCCATCATTAATCATCAATTACCCTCTTGTGCCTTCTTGACATCAGACGAGGGCACAGAGTAATGTTTTTTACGGGTCCTGAAAGATCTGAACCACCGATGGGAGCCATCCTCAGGCGAGCATTTCTGACATTGTCGACCGGCAAATGAGTGGAAGTGCTGACCACCACCGCTGTCTCGCCGATTTGTGCTGCGTGTGGATTGCATATATTTTGTTCAGGTAGTTTCACGCGGTCGCTGGTGGAATTCCGGAGGTGATGGCGCACGGGAGGAGGAGGCGGCTGCGGCTGTGCAGGGTGCTTGGCCTCGTGGCAACCCTCCTGGTGGCCACCGTGCTCTCGCTGGCGTACAAGGCAGCCGGCCCACCCGCCACCGTGACCCTCGACTCCAGAGGCAACGGCATTTTCCGCACTCGAGCCCTGCAGGGTTACGAGGGCAAGGCGGCTCCACGCGAAGTACTAAAACCGACGGATGCCTCGTTGAAAAGCAAAAGTGCGAACGTGGTTAAACTCGACGAAAGTGGGAGAAACTCAATAGACGAAGGCGGAAAGGTGTCAAAGAGCGAGGACGGCGCCCCTCATTCCAAACTGCACGGCGACGGATGGGACAGGAAGCCCGCCGGCATGACATCGGACAATAAAGGTCCTCTTAACTCCACGCAGTCGACCAAGGAGATGAACCAAACGGACTCGCACGAGCAACTCGATTACCCGAGGGACTTATTCACCCTGGAGCAGCGGAAGCGCGGTGCCGTGGTGCTGCACATGCTGGGCATGATCTACATGTTCATCGCGCTCGCCATCGTGTGCGACGAGTTCTTCGTGCCGGCGCTCGGCGTCATCACCGAAAAACTCGCCATCTCCGATGACGTCGCCGGGGCCACCTTCATGGCGGCCGGAGGCTCGGCACCTGAGCTGTTCACGTCCCTGATCGGCGTCTTCATCTCGCACAGCAACGTGGGCATCGGCACCATCGTGGGCTCGGCCGTCTTCAACATCCTGTTCGTGATCGGCATGTGCGCCGTGTTCTCGCGCGAGATTCTCGTGCTCACCTGGTGGCCGCTCTTCCGCGACGTCTCCTTCTACATCGTGGGGCTCAGCATGCTCATCATCTTTTTCCTCGACAACCTCATTAAGTGGTGGGAGAGCGTGCTGCTGCTCAGCTGCTATGTGAGCTACGTGGTGTTCATGAAGTTCAACGCAAAAGTCGAGTCCTTCGTGAAGCAGCGCCTGAGCATGGACCCTCCGGCCAAGATCCCCGGAGGCATCGACGAGGGGGACAAGGTCAGCCCAGCCAAGCCACACACGTGACCCCCCTCACCGCCATCCCTCTCTTCGTCTGGTTCATTGCATTTTTCGGCCCATTTTCTCACGACCGTTTATTTTCCTTTGCGACGGCAATTCCGCTTCTCTCTGTCCATTGCTGCATCTAGCAACTGATGTAGCTTCCATCTCATCCAGCACTTGATGTATCCCTCTCATATCACTGCTTATTCACACGCGAGCATATGTGCAAATCCCACTCCGTTCTATTTAATGGGATTTACTATTTTTTTTTTTTAGTAAACTAAAAACCCGCACATTCTTTGGAAATCCGTCCTTCCGTCCCAGCCAGCCAGCAAAATGTTTGTTATATTATACTTTATTAGTAGAGAGCCTGTTGCTCTGTCATTTCCACACTCGTCTCACAATCCTGTACTGGGGGCACCAAAATGTATCAGATTTTTTACGAAAACCATTGCAAGATAATAGGTATTGTGACCATTGGAACCTCCTTTGCCAGTAGCAAAATATGATAATAGTTTGTTTACCCATTTAGCTGGCAACAAAACGTATTGTGAGTAAAAAAAAAGATTATTTTGGTATTAAAATAATATTTTGGCGAAAGGGTAACATTAATAGGAGCACACATTGAAACGTTCGAGCAAATTGAAATGAGCCGTGTCAGTCTTCTGTATCCGCTCCTCACAGATAGTCGGTGTCGCTATATATTACGTCCTCTGAACTTCTTCTGCTGTTTCAAATTGAATACAATGTTTATTTGCTACACAGATAATTTCATACGCTTAGGTTTTTTCGGTAAAGTCACGTAGGTAAAAATAAAAATAAATAATATTAGAAATAATAATAGAAATAAAATAAAAAATCACGACGTTTCGGAGGCAACACAAGTCTCCGTCATCGGGTGGGACCGTCACAGCTAGATTTACTGTATCAAGTGAGGCAAAATCCAAGAGACAAGCTCTTAAATACAAGTTAAGGGGGAGGGGGGGAGGGGCTTATCTGAATGTGGTAGCCAGGGAATGGATATTATTTTATTTATTTTCTTTTACAGGGAATATTATTTTACTTCTATTATTATTTCTATTATTTTTATTATTTATCTTTATTTTTACCTACGTGACTTTACCGAAAAAACCGAAGAGTATGAATCCTTGCAGTCACGAAAGCTTCAAATCTAGAACAGATAATCCCGTTAAGCCAGTTGCCCAGCTAGTTTCGGTGACAGCCACTAGCAATAGAGTTCGGAGCCCGGCCATTCCTATCTCTCTCTGTCACCTCTCACCTCTCGCTCTCATTATTCCCACCTCTCCACTTTCCCATCCCATCTCTGTCTTGCCTCTCCATAATCCTCCCCTCCCACTGCGTGTCGCTCTCCTTCACTTTCCGCTTTGCTCTCTTCCCTCTCCGTTTCATGCCCTTTCACCCTCTCCCCGCCCCTCTCTTCTCTGTTCCTCATCGTCTGTTCCTTCCTCCTCTATCTCCCTCCCTCACTCCTCTCTCTCCTCCGTCGCATTTGTGCGGGATACACGATGCACGCACCCAGCTCGACACTGTGGAATACGGGTGACGTCATCACGCAGATGTGCGTGGTGAAGTCATGCACTGCGCACGCGCACTTGCGAGCCAGCCTGCCAGGAAGACAGGAATCCAGGCAGGAAGCCAGCCAGCAAAACTTTTTTTTCTGATATACGGTAGTGTGACGATACGAAGGTGCAGCCCTGCAATAGCTTGCTAAAATGACTGCTGGCAGAAGATCCTCTCGAGAGTTGTTCTACAGAGCGTAATTTGGCCTACTCTTCCATACTGGCCAGACGCCTTAGACCAGGGGTCGGCAACCAAAATAACAAGAAGAGCCATTTCTTTCCAATTCGGTACAAAATTCAGTATTTCAAGAGCCGCAATGCATCTGAGTACATACTGTACATACGTACATATCGTCCAGAAGCAGCCCGTAAAGAGCCGCATGCGGCTCCGGAGCCGTAGGTTGCCGACCCCTGCCTTAGACGATGTGGGGGTACCCTCACTTGATCCCACCACACGTGACCTGCCAGGCAGCTGTTTTGTACCTCTTTGTACTGCTGGATGGACAGAGCCAGCGGGGGGGGGGGGGGGATTTGAAAATAAAATTGCTTCAACTGCCCCATTGAGAGAACAAATCAAACGGGTGACCTCTGGTTTGCAAGTCCAGCACGCAAAAACCATTACACCAAATCGAGTCTGTGTTCGTATAGTGCTTGAGATTAGACATTGACTTTAGTCGCAGAGCTCCGAGGCTTCGGTCAGGGTGGCAGATGAGAGCGTTGACAGAGGAGCGTTTGTCTCGTCCACTTTGCAATGCTTTCTATTGAAGTGTAAATAACTGGTTTCAAGTTTAGGAATACTATTTTTTTTAACATAAAATATGAAACGTCAAATAAGTTCCATCTGAATCGAATGACCACGAAGTACCAATACATATTGAACATGCATTTGTAGTGGGGGGTTTTTACGGGTAGAACATAGGAAAGGGATAAAGAGCAGAATAACTAAATGCAGTGGTGAGCACATTGTGCTGTGATCCTGGAGTTAAATGCTGGGCTGCAGCTAACACCAGTGGAAAGTTATGTCTCAAGTGGTCCTAATGCAGAATCAGAATCTTTGTTTACCCTGGGGAAATCCGATGAGCTATGAAGCTCTTTTTCACAGATGTCCAGTAGGGGTGGGGTCAGAAAATTATAACAATACAAAAATCGATAGGCGTGTAAAGTATAGGAAACATAAGCAAATCAATAAATATGAATACAGTGGTACCCCGGAGATCGAACTTAATTCATTACAGAAGGCCATTCGAACACCGATTTGTTCGAATTTTCCCCGTAAGAATTAATGTAAATGACATTCATTGGTTCCAGACGCAAAAAATCTCTCATTATAAAGCATTTTTACACGAAGTTTACAGTAATTACATGCATAAAATCATACAAAAAAACAAGAAACACAATCAATAAATGGAATAAATGAATAAAGATATGTAATAAATGAAATAAATGAACATTGAACTTCACTTTACCTGTAGTAAGGAGAGTTGATGGCTTCATTGGAAGGTGGTGAGGAGGTGGTGGTGTTATTGTTTGGAAGGGGAATCACCTTTGTCTGGACAAGCGTCATGCACGCTGGCCATACGCGTCTCAGCCGTACAGGTTCTTTCAAGTTGCGATTTCCCGTTTGACCTCCGAATTTCGTTCGGTTTCCGGGGGAAAAAATGTTCGGACATATCGTTCGAACACCGATTTGTTCGAGTTCTGGTGCGTTCGATCTCCGAGGTTCTACTGTACATAAATAAAAAGTATATAAGTTCAAATTGCAGAAGTGCATTAATTCCCAAGTTTGGGCAAGGCAGCAAAAAAACATCAAAAACAGTCCCTCTATAAAATTTTAAGTCTATAAAATTGCACATACAGATGTAACTATCGATACATGAGTAAGGATGCAAGTTACAAATCACATTAGCAAATGCAGTTGTATCCAGCACTAATCTCCTTCTTCAGGATAATTTTTAAATGGAAGATTTATGATGTTAAGGGAGGAAATAGGGTTGTTCTAAAACATTGGTTGGTGCTGCAACGGCAAAGGCTTTGTCAGCTTTTCCTCTTCTTGCTCTTGAGATAGTTAAAAGGCAATTAGGTGGACGTCTTACGTTTCTTGGATATGACAATGGGGTTAAACACATTCCTGCGGAGGGAGCTGGTAGGAACGTTGGGTTGCTCGGTCAATGGCCAGGGTCAACGGCGGCGTGGTGTATTCCGCAAATATGCCCGACTGTGAGGGCGGGCACAAGCCGGCGTGAGTAGGTTAAACGTTGAGTTTTATCAGGGCACCACGGGGTGACCAGCCACTCCCCACCCAGCCCCACCCCCCACCCAGCCCCACCCTCCCCACCCAGCCCCTCCCCACCTTCCCCACCCCTCCCCACCCAGCCCCACCCTCCCCACCCAGCCCCTCCCCACCCTCCCCTCCCCACCCAGCCCCTTCCTCCCCACCCAGCCCCTCCCTGCACGACGGACACAATAATCCCATGTGGGCTGGTGTAACCAGGAGGTTCCTACCAGTATGATTTACTAAGTCTAGCACCAACCTGTACTGACTAGCATGGTGAAGTTTGGTCAAACTACCTCCACGGCTGACTTTACAAATGATTTTTACTTTTAAGCATTCATTGTGGTACAAAAAAGAGTTCCGTAGAAAACAGTATTAAAACGACTCACAAGTACCTATTAACTTTAGTATAGCAGTACAATCAGCACCTCCCATTACATTTCTTATTATAACATTACTTTGCAGAAATGGAGCTAAAAAAGTGTATTATTACGTAAATTTGTATGATTCTTGCAGGATTGTTTTTTTATTATAATCACCAGACCACACTAACCAGCATGGCGAATTATGGTTAACCCCCCCCCCAACCCCCCATGGTAGACACAGCACCAGGGGAGGCCTCCATCCAGCAGTGGATTGACAGAGGACTGAACATTTATGTTTAATTGTATTACTATTATCTTCTCGTTTCATTATTACCTCCACTTACATATAAACGTTGAGCTTACCATCATCCTCATACTGGATCTTTATTAACTCCCACTCAGTGATCAAAGAAACTATCCCTTTTGCAAATTACTCCGGTGAACTGCGTCTGTCCAGTATGCAATAGATTCGATCTTCGTACGTGACACTTGCATATAATGGGCCACCGGTATAAATCATGCATGCAATATTGGGAATTGATGTCAGGCATTGCTCGTAAAAAAAAAATGAATAAAGAAGTAAAACAATATTGTAGCATTATGACGGCGATATAAATTATACCAAAATATCTTCGCTGCTCGTTTAATTTGTTGAAATTGGCTGCTAAATCACGTGAGCATTTAGCCTGCCACTGGTCCGGGCGGCTGAGCATTCGTATTCTGTATCTGGTACTTCTGACATCTGTTCTGGCCCAGACAGGGAATTTTACAACTTCCCCTACCCCCGAGGAACAATATTTACAGTCATAAATAGTCTCTGGTTCTTTCGGTAAAGTCACGTAGGTATAAAATAGAATTAAAATAAATCACGACGTTTCGATTGCAACACAAGCAATCATCATCAGGTGGAAAAACCACAGCAAGAACATTTTCTTGCTGTGGTTTTCTCATTTTCTTGCTGTGGTTTTCCCACGTGATGATGATTGCTTGTGTTGCAAAACCACAGCAAGAACATTTTCTTGTTGTGGTTTTCCCACCTGATGATGATTGCTTGTGTTGCAATCGAAACGTCGTGATTTTTTATTTATTTTATTTAATACCTACGTGACTTTACCGAAAGAACCAGAGACTATGGATTCCTGCAGTCACAAAAGCTTATAATCTAGATCGTCATAAATAGGTATCAGCTCTCTTTGTAAACGCATCCTTTTTTTATTTTATATTCCTATTCAAACTCGATTTGGCTTTCTTGATGCCTTTAATACTTAAAGCAGAATGAGCAACACTTGCCAGGTTATCCACAGGAGGATACACATATTTGTGATACAGTTCAGGCAGAGGTGGTCAAGGACAAATAACAACTCAACACATCCGTCAATAACACTGCTCTGAAGAGGGACACATTTCGGCCACGCTTTGGCAATGTCCTGCCTTCATAACGGAGAGATTTTCAATGAATTTATTTTAAAACATATATTTGTATTTATAACAAAGACAGCCCAAACATCCACAGCAATGCATAGCACAGAAACACATCTGCGAGTCCATCTTTCAATGTTCCGTATTGTGTGCCGGCATTTGTCAGCGATGTCCCAAGCAATGCATTGAGAACAAAAGGAAAAGGCAGGGAGAGAGAGGGAGAGAAGTGTTTTGCTGGCCCACAGAGGTAATTCATGTGGCCTTGTCCTGGCGTCCCCTTGTATTTGCAGGTGAGGTCGAATGGGAATTGAATTGAAAGGAAATCATATTTGATAATATCAATAATATTCAAGTTGCTCTCACTAAGTGTTCTATTAATGCCAATATATACAACCTACTAGTCCACAAGGGCAGTTTGTGGTTCCTCCAAGTGTTAAGATTAGTCATGCAGGCCATTGTGTTAAATTTACATAAAATAACTTTATGGTGCCAGGGCAGATCCGAAAGGCATGATGGCGTCATTGAAGAAAGAGTCGTGGCATTTATAAAATACAATTTAAGTATTGTCCCTTTGGAAATTCGGCACATCCAGATGGGATTCAAATACACATCCATACGTTTGAGCCATACTTTAAGGGCATCTCTGCAAATTAGGAGATTTCACCAACTCGAATGTTACTCTGCACTGATTCATCAGACATGCCGTATGCAGACTTTGTTTTACTGAGAAAGTCTTAAGGGAGCAGATGTGAAGCCCCAATATGCATCTCTGTAAATAGTGTTTCCAGTGCGTCAGAATAAGTGAGCACCAAAGGGCCTCTGTGCCCAGCCTTACAGGTCTATTGAGTGCCTATCTATTATTATCTTGCTCTAAGAGGGGGTTTGATCGTTGGCGGGAAGACGCCCCACCTACACTCTACATCCACCCCAATAAGCCCAACCCCATGTCCAGAGGAAGGGACGGATTCTAAAGAGGAAGGGACGGGTCATGAAGAGGCAGGGGAAGGTCCTACAGAGCCAAGGAACGGGTCCTAAAGAGGCAAATCCTAAAGAGGAAGGGACGGGTCATGAAGAGGCGGGGGAAGGTCCTACAGAGGAAGGGATGGGTCCTAAAGAGGAAGGAACGGGTCCTAAAGAGGTAAGTCCTTAGGAGGCAGGTCCTAAAGAATAAGCGGCAAAGGCCTACAGAGGTTGAATGTTTGAATTTGCTCTCGATTTAAGGTAACAGAAGCGTCGAGTCAAATATGTGCAGAAGGCTGCGTTCCTTTAGAGCCGCGGGTGTGGCCACAGGCCAACTGGTTTCATTTGATTTCTGCGGAACCTGGACCCATAGTACGACTGATGAGGTTCAGTTCAAGGCACACCTAAAGGCCCCCAGGATACTGCAAGTCTCGAGGCACGTATAGACAATTTTGCCGTGAATGTGGCCGAAACGATTAGGTCTTAGAAAGTTTGCAGTGTGTCGGCCAACGTAAACACATAAAAAAACGTTATTGCTGTTCCTCTTTGAGGGTCAGCTCACGCTGGCTCTATCAAACTACGAAAGGAGGAGTTGTGCAAGATAAATGTATAACATCCTAGTTGCACTAAAGTCGAGATATAGAAATATATATATAGATGTAGTGAGATAGGAGAAATGTAGATAAAGAACAGCATTGTCGTGAGATGAGAGGACAGAAATCCAGACAGGATAATGATGGCAGAGATTCATTGGATATTTTTGTTAATTAGCTTGTTATGTCTTTTTTAGAATTTGTATTTGACATGATAATTGATGCACCACTGTTATTGTCATGAATTAAGGGCCCTTTTGAGCTGCTTGGGCCCGATGAGTTTTTTTTCTTAGTTTGCTTGTGCATAGTGCCCCAGCAGCTTGTGCACCCCCACAGGACATCCCGTGCACCCAAAAAAGGTACATGCCCCCATCCATACCGGCCGAAGTAGGTTGGTCTTTAGAGTGGGAATTGATTATATCAAGGCTTCCGAGATCCATCCTTTCTTCCCAGGATTTCTAAGTGGAATGGCAGCTGTTGTCCGACCAGAAGCGAATCGTGCAGGCCACCATAGCCAGGAACTATTTATAGAAGTCACGGAGAGCTCGGCGCCCCTTAACCTTGGGGGAGGTCAATGAGGCGTAATCACTCTCAGCAGGGACCTTATGACACCAAATAGCAGAATAATGATTGGAGTGCAATTGCAGAATAAAGTAAGAAATGGGTTGCAATCATTCAAAAGAGATGGAGTCATTGGAAGTATATTAATTTTCGCGACATTTTCTCGACTGGTTAAAGGAATAGGGAATGAATTCAAAAACATTGAGAGCGGAGCGAATTTCCTCAAATAATTGAGTGGGGATGATTAGCGGATAAATCTGTTTAAGATTATTCGACATTAGGACCCCACGTTATATCCAATGTTATGGGTTTGGCAGGGATTTGATTTTTTACTGCTTTGAGGTTCTTTTCCCTCATGCTTTTCCCGGTAATGGAGTAGAGGGTGAATGTTCAACACGTTTCATAATGTGTATGTGTAAGTGTCATAGTCATGTTAATTGCTGCAATATATTTAATAATATAGTGCTATCGCTGAAATTGTAATTATTCACGCAGAAAAACATTGTGGAGGCTTTTATCCAGTAGAAGATAGATCACACTCTTGCTTGATACTGTATAGTTTTGTTTTATTTTACTTTCATTAATTTTAATGTTTTACCTACGTGACTTTACCGAAAAAACCTAAGAATATGAATCATTGCAGTCACGAAAGCTTCAAATCTAGAACTGCATAGTTTGTTTATATTTATTTTTGAGTCCTTTTTGCAAGTGCGAAAGAATCGCACGCATCAGCAGAAAATTGCTGAAAATAACATTCAAATTTCATACACAGCCTGTCACAAAACTAACGGGGGGAAACTGAGATGTGCGAAAAATCACGGAGAAGTGCACATTAGGAATTACATAAAAGGACAAAAAAAATAAACACATCTATTATAGAACGTAAGCAGGTGATGGACGTCATATTGACTGTTAATACAACTAAGTGGGCTTGAGTAGGACATAATGACAAGAAGGAATGGTGGCCAACAGTCAAAAATAGTTACAGAGTGGCATTTAATGGGTTTAACAGCTACAAGAGTACCTGCACCGAGGAGATGGAGCAATGAAATCAGCCCTATGTTGGTGGGAAGTGGATAACTACAGGGTCGTGATAGAAACCGACGGCTTGGGGAGGGCCTTCATCCAGCAGTGGATTGATAATGGCTGATAATAATGATGAGCATGTCACACTGATAACGCACCAACAAATAATGCTTATGATAATTTACACTAGATGGTGCCTGCCCAGTGTGTGCGTACTGCACACAAATGCCGCTCGAAAACATAAAATCAATACGGAATTTAGGATTTCCGCATGCTCGACTGCTTCACTGGACTGTTTGGATACAGCTTGCGCTGTTGTTTATTGAAGCTGGCTGCCAGTATCGGTTGAGGCTGACTCAGCCAGCTCCTCGCAACAGCCTGCGGGCAGATAGCGATGCTCAAAGCACACAAAAGACAAATACGGGCATGCGTGTTCGTCCTCCGCTCGCGATCGGTGGGGACATCGTTGTGGGAGTTTGTGGCACCAGTGGAAGAGGCCGTGGGTTGTGCGTCCACCGCTGTCCTAGGCGTGGGCTTCCAGCGTCCTATCGCTGATCTAACCACACTTAGATTTTCACACGCGTCATCTGTTTTCTTGCCTATCTGCAAGACCCGGGACACTTTCTCAAGTACAGCCAACGCTGTACACCAAATCTGACGCATTGGGGACTGAGGGAGTGAGATTAATTCACACCCTGCTGTTTCGGGGGATTTTCTGCTGACCTTCCGAGAAAGGTGATATTATTAGGACCGTTTTTTTTTAAGAAACCCTGTCTCTGTCATGCCGTGTGATTTGCCCACGTTCTGGGTGTTTGAGTGCAGTGCGCACACTGACTCACGGTCCGCGCCACGGAGGAATTCTGTAACTCGGTGTTGAATGAAGTGTGATAGCAATTGTAAGGTTCAGTTTTGTGTTAGACTGCTTGGTATTTTTATTTTACCAGGTAAGGCCGACTGAGCTATATAGCGACCTGGCCACAAATTATATCTCAACTAAGTGGCTTTTCACGTGGGCATTTATATCAGCCAAATACTCATGCTTCTAAGTGTGGAGGAAAAATCCGCAGGACCCGGAGAAAAATCCACACGACCACGGCGAGAACGTGCAAACTCCAAATATACAGACGTCAGTGTTGGGATTGAACCCATGACCTTCTGGATACCAGGCGAGAAAGGTAACGGGATAGGATATGCTGTGTTGTTATTTATTATATCAAATCATAATCACCGGCCTGGTGGCTTGACAATCGAGTGAACTCACATGTCGGAATGTTGCGAGTTCAAATCCTAGTTGGGGGTTGACTCAAAACATGATTCCTCTATGGTCGATAAAACAAGTAACACTTTGTAGGGAAGTCATATGGAATTACTTGCCCCCGCCATTGGAATGTGTAGCAGCCATCACTGGCTGTAAACCAGAGATGAGCACTGCCGTAATGCTCATTGAGCAGGAATTCACTTTGGTTAATATACGTACATATATATACACTACATAACTCAATCAATCATTTAATTTTTTTTGTCTGGTCGTTGTGCACTTACATTTCCAGTTGAATTGGATGCGCTTCATCAATGCAAATTGGAATTGAAGCGTTCAGGTTTGTAATGGCAACACAGGAGCTGCTATCTAAAAAAATTAAAATCACAAGCCTTCTCAATAACATAAATTACATTTCAACTGTGTTTGTCACTTGCAATAGCATGAACTCTGGTGACCTTCCCGTTTATTCACGGGACAATGACTGAACACACGATGCTGCCTCACTCGCATGTCACAGTCACGCGCACCGAACGCTTACGGAACCTTTGATTCATGTAAAGGCACTTCCCTGCAAATTGGTTGCTTATGCCACTGCCGGCAGAAAGGACTCCACTAGAGCGAGCGTTTGAGAGCCCCTCTATTGGGTATTTGGTCTACTCTTCCACGCTAGCCAGGCATCTTGGAAGGAGTACCCACGTGCGAGCTGCCGATTGACTAACTGTGGTACGTCCTTCTTCTTGGTTCTTTCGGTAAAGTCACGTAGAATGGAAATAATAAAATAATAATAAAAATCTAATAAAAAATAATAATTCTCACGACGTTTCGACCACAACGCAAGCAGCCGTCCTCAGGTGAAGAACAGGTCTGTCGAGAAGACAGCGTCTGAATGTTGTACATCCATTTACGGTAAACTGCTGGGCGGACAGACGCGGACGAGGGATTTCAGAAACTTGCACCATTGCTGCAACTCCCACGTCGCGAGAACGAATCGGCGACCCCTGGATTGCAAGTGCAATGCATTAACGATTACACCACGGGGCAGCTGCCTAGACCATGCAGGCTGTAAAGAAATGACAATGATACTTTGCAGTTCATCTCGGTTCTCTGCATACAGTCTTCGTGATGAGGGTTTCACATTATCACACGTGTTGGGAGGTTGCACATCGCCCTTAAGCAAAGCCCCTTTGGCTCGACCTCGTGTAGCTCATTCATGGTCGTGATCATCATCATCATTACAGACATCACGGTAGGGACCATTGCCTGAATGTGACCAAACGTGTCACATCTCAGAAGCTAAGCAGAGTGGAGCCTGGTGAGTATTGCACGTGGTTGGCTGCCTGCCTGGGAAATAACCGGGTGGTGTAGTGGCAAGAATATGGTGGTGCTGAGCGCCACCCCGTAGCATGCAAAGATTTTCTCCGGGTGCTGTATTTCAGTTTCCTCCGAGAGAGCAAACATTCAGTATTTTAATAGATCCATAATAAAGGTGTTTTGGGTTAGATCACGTAAATATACAACATTTACACGATCAAAACATCAGTTTAACATGTTAGATCGCGTAATTATTTTTATTTAAATGTATAAATATTTACGCTATTTAACCCTGAAAATATTTATAAAACACTAGTCGCGAAAGCCTACGTGTTAAACTGACTAATTATAGTGACTAAATGTGTTAAGCGTTGTAGACCTTGGTTGTGAGATGACCAGGAGATGGCAGCACAGCAATTTGTTCGATCTGGGAATAGATTCAATGGCTGTGGTCTATGTGCAGATTGAATTGCTCTTTGCGGCGCTTTAAGAGTTATCCCCACAGATGCGTGAGGTTTCTCCTGCGACTCAGATTTCCTTCCACATGCCACTCACAAAGTGAATTGGCCAAACATCTAAATGTCAGGATCCTACTGAAAAAGAGTCTTTAAACTCATTAAACTGGGTAAAGGATCATTGTAATTGTATGATCAGAGTCAGGATAATAATGTTAATAATTATCATAATCGTTATCAAAGCTTTAGAACTAGGCGATAATCCATTCAGATAACTTCATCTATATTTTAAAGGGGCATCCTGAATCCATTCATTCTCCTGAAGGATGCTGTCCCATGAGCCCTCCACTCATTAAGACCATTTAAGGAGAATTCACGTCGAGAGAGAGAGAGATCTGGTGATTATGAATTCAGCAAATGTATGGATTTATTGATTGCATAAATGGGCCGACAGGAAGACAGAGCACATAAGTGCACACTTTAAATTGTGTCGGAAATAATATTGCAAATTATACGGCGAACGTAGGTTGGTGTAGATGAATCGTGTCATGTAGCACTTTAGGCATTTACCAGGTATTTGACAATGTATTGATTAATTAATTACTCGGGTTGGGCCATCCGATTATTTTAGTCGAGTTGGGCTATCCAATTATTTTAGTCATCGATTATTCTACCAAGCATTTCCTCGATTACTCGACACAGTTGTAAAATCAATCTCTCACCTCTGTTCTCACGTGTGCCGCTGGACGGGAGGTGATGGGTGTGACTTGGTGACGTCATGTGCATCGTCCAGCACGTCATGCTGGCCGTATCTTGTAGGGGGCCTGAATAATCAACGAGAAAAATAATATTTAAAAACACTTCTTTAAAAACACGCTTTAATGAAATGTACCGTTACGAGTAATGGCAGAACTCCACGACTCCATGAAGTGGCCCCGAGGCTTGCCATAACGTAAGGGACCGTGGTGATTTACAGGCAATGTCAGTTGAGCGTGGACAATTAGAGCCAAGGCGAAACATAACATATAAAAAAGATGATTTACATTTTTTATTTTAATGATAGAATATAGTATTGTCATCAGTATGACATAATTATACCAAGTTTGCAGTCGACACCATATTGGGAAGTGGGTTAAAATTGAGTTACAAGATTTGATGATACGACAACGACAACAACAACAACAGACAAGAGTGAGTTAAATAAAAGCGTGTAAAAAGAGTAGTTGATTCCAATTTTTTGTCAATTCATCAAATTAATCGACCAATCATTTTAGCTCTGATTGAGAGTTATACTCATCATACGTGCATAGAATCGTGCGGGTCAGAATGGATTATCTATCGTCCATGCAGAGTATATGGACATGACACCATGAAGTTACATATTGGCGAATGAAGCGAACAAATTAGACAGACATTTTTTTAAAAAATACAAACGATACAGGATAAAAGACACAACGAAAAAAACATTCTTAAATCGACTTACGTCAATTCATGAAATCGTTGGAGCGGTTTGGGGGTGACAGGAATCATGACGCACCACGGATGTTCAAAAGGTGAAACATGTTCCAGAAATGTGGCCTACACCGATATTGTTTCGTAATAGACAGAAATAAAAATGAAAGTGACGTCACACAGGGTATGATTGCAGCATAGGGTAGGCAGCCTTTGCATTGCGTGGTGACGTCGACAGCTTTGGGCAAGGTCACATTCCGATATTTGATCTTTGAATGCTCACCACACAGTTGCCGTATGAATAACGAGCCTCTTCTTGGTTCTTTCGGTAAAGTCGCGTAGAATGGAAATAATAAAATAATAAAAATAAAACATAATAAAAAATAATTACATATTATAAGTTTTTTATTATGTTTTTTATTATGTTTTATTTTTTATTATTTTAGTATTTCCATTCTACGTGACTTTACCGAAAGAACCAAGAAGATGAATCCCTGCAGTCACGAAAGCTTTAAATCGAAAAATAACGAGCCTCTTCAGTGTCGCCCATTGTAACGAAACAAAACAGATTACATCAAACCGAACGCTTGCAATGGATTTCATTCGCACCAGGAATCGGCTGCTCGGCTGAAACTCAGTCGAGGACCCATATTCTTACTGTGTATGGTGTTTTGTGGTGAAGAAGAATAAGAAGAAGAAATTCTAGATTTGAAGCTTTCGTGACTGCAAGGATTCATACTCTTAGGTTTTTTCGGTAAAGTCACGTAGGTAAAAAAATGAAATTAATAAAAGTAAAATAAAAATATACAAATACTGTTTCTTGGAATTTCTCTCACTTGATACAGCTATCGTGCTGTGACGGTTTCACCTGATGACGGAGACTTGTGTTGCCTCCGAAACGTCGTGATTTTTATTTTATTTTATTTTTATTAATTTTGCTGTTTTACCTACGTGACTTTACCGAAAAAACCTAAGAATATGAATCCTTGCAGTCACGAAAGCTTCAAATCTAGAATCAGTCGAGGACCACCAGCAGCAGCAGGGCTGTACAGACTGCGGAGAGGGAGAGAGAGCCTGCCAATCTGTCGCGAAGCCGCTGCACAAATGCGCACCGTGGAAACTCCGACAGCGCAGTGCAGCACGCGGTGGGAGAAACTAACAGCAGGCGTCGTGAATAACAATCACTCGATGTTTTTAATGTTACTCCTCGCCCCGGCAAAGTGCTGAGGCTTGCAGCGAATGCAAATCCCATTCCTCATACTCAAAAGATGTCCCTTGCCTGGCATCTAGGGATGTCAATTATTTACGTGGGCTGTAACATTAGTGCACTCGCAGACGCCGCCCGAGTCATGATGATGACGACCTGCTTCAGAAATGTGAGCACCAAAAAGAGGGAGATAGTTTTGGTGTTTGTGAAAGAGGTTCTTACGTTTGATGGTCAATCTCTGTTGCTGAGCACAGGCAAAGGGTCCAAAGGCAGGAGACGTCATGCAGCCTGCAATTGACAAGAGTTTTTACGTGGAGTTTTTTTTTATTGAGCAAGGTTATTAAATGAACTTGGGGAAAATTGAGAAGTTGGGAGGGAATTCCAAAGACGAGCAGTTTGAGGGGAGAAGCAGAACTGGAAATGTTTTGACCTGCAAGTGTGGTGGTTGAACACGGTCTGCGAGGCCGAATCCTCAACACGCGCGGATGAATCAATGAAGGCGTGGGAACTGAAACCATTGTATGTATGTACGTACGTATGTTGAACTTCTTTCGCACCGTACGCAGTCAGCTGTGCGTAATGGTAGTAATGAGACGAGCGCTATGGGGATTTTGTGAACACGTCTGATACAATTTGTCAGGAAAGGCACGACGCTGTTGGACTTAAGAACGTTGTAGGTTTTTATAGGGAGAGGCAGAAGCAAGTGCACTTTTACATTTTATTACCCATAATGCTTCATAATATTACCCATAATGCTTCTGCCGCAACTTTAAGCCATCGTATTGACCGTGACGCAAAGTAAAGTGTGGGCTCAGCTCGGACACATCGCTGGAAGGGATCATGTCCAGCGATCGAGTGGCACCTAAGGGAAAGATGACTCCCGAGCAGAGGTCGCAACCGGGTACCCGATACCCGTACCCTACCCGATACCCGGCTACCTGTTTGCGACACTGGTGCGGCCGGGCACGGGTAGGCCGTGAGTCACTGGTGAGTAACTGTTTGTCACTCATTTCCCAACGTCTTGTCTCTTCTCACAATTCAAGTTCCTAGAATCAACCCACCCGCGCCTGCAACATGGCTTCATCCCAGAGGTCGCAATCAGGTACCCGATACCCGTACCCGGCCGGGTACGGGTAGGGTACGGGTACGGCCGGGTACGGGTACCCCTTTGCGACCCTGGTGCGGCCGGGTACGGGTAAGGAATCAAAACCCGTTTGCGACGTCTGCTCCCGAGTGCACGTCCACCGTGGAGATGGAGTGATTAAATACGTTCGCGTGCAGGAGATGAATTTATTATTGCATCTCGCAAGACCCTGCGAGATGGTGATTGGCTTGAGGGGCACTTCATCCAGCGGTGGATAGGGCATGGCTGATAATGATGAATGCTCCATGATGAGGATTTAATTGAGGTTGTGCCGCACTCATCGATATGAGTGGAACAAGCGAGAATAACCACTGGTTAGGAGCAAGACGCTTTCTGAGTTTGAGCTTTGCTGCATGCAGCATGGAGAATTCTGCATACGGCGATTAGGCGCCGTCCATAAATGACGTCACGCACCTAGGGGGAGGGGGGGATCAGACATTTGTGACGATGTGACGAAGGGGGGGGGTTGAGAAATGTGACGTCACATCAAAATGCGCAACTTTAAATAAATATAGACAACACGTTCTACTTAATTAAATATGCTTTTTAATAAATGTTTTCTCCTACAACATCAGAGTGCAGCGCCACATTAAATACGCACTACAATGACAATAGTTTAAAGCGATTTGAAGCATGTTTTCTTTGTTTTTGGGGGGGGGGGGGGGTAGAGCTTTGTGACGTCATATTTGAGGGGGGGTCTGACTTTTTGTCACGCCGTGTGACGAGGGGAGGGGGCGGTCAAAAATCGTCAAAAATCGCGTGACGTCATTTATGGACGGCCCCTTAGTCCGCTCGCTGTACCGCCTTCTCCTGGCGAACGAGGGTATTGCAGCTCCTCGAAACCCACGGGAAGGGCGTTTCACAACATTGTGGTGCGATCCATCAACTATCCACTATCCACAGTGCTGGATCTCAGGTCACGTGCATAGCCATCACCGGCGCCAGGCTTGCTTCTATTAATCATATGCGAGTAGAACATTTGGACCCAATATTTGAATGTTGATCCGACGAGCGTGAACAAATCGAAGCATTTACAGAATGTTCATCTCTACGAAATAATTGCATTCGTGACAGTGCGTGGTTTTGGTTCGTGCTGCCCTGAGCTCCCATTTTAATTGTACGTCAGCCACAACCACGACAAAAAAGATACTTTTCGTAAAAGAACAGGAACTTTCTCCCAAGAAAACAAAAACAATTGGCTCCGAAACATGTTTTCTTGTCCAAGGCAGACGCCAGCATTCTCCGCCAAAAAAACAGGGTATCTGCTGACGAGCGTAGTAAATACAGTGGCCATTGACATTGCAGAGGTTAATACATGCACGTACGTATCAGACTCGGATCAAATAACCGCTCCAGCAGAGCTCATGCTAAGGCTGACCTCGCTTCGTCCTTTGAGCATAAATCATTAAAGAGGTGGCCGTGTGTAAAGAGAGAGGGGGGCGGGGAGAGAAAATAAGTGGGCGAGCAAATAAATAAATAACACGTGGTCACACAGAGTTCCGTGCTCTGCCCTTCAAGTGCACGTTCCTGCCTCTCGTGTCTGCACGTACACACCGCTTGTGGGATGCCCACAGCGTGTGCGCGCACGCGCGTGCATGGACACGTGTGAGTCGTGGCCAAAGTCAGAAAATAATAAATGCCTCCTGGTGCGGTGTTGACATCACCGCAAGACCCACGACGATATGTGACCAGGTTCCAAGCCATGCTCGTGTGGAGCGTTGCCACCCGTTCGTTCTGGTTTTCCCAGGACGTCTTCGTTTGGATGCAATTGCCCTGGGAAATCCTGGGAAAACCAGTCTTTGTGGGGACATTCAATCTCCCAGGTTTTGTCATTTGCAGAATAACGCACCGGCCAAAACATGCATTCGCATGTAGTTCTCCCCTCTACCAATACTATTAGATATTCTTCTCTCCAAAATGTCACGGTTTTTTGCACCTCAAAGGTGGCACCTCCTCTCATGCCTGCCTCAAAAGCATTTTCTGCAATAGCTCACCGCAGAAAAAGCGACAGCCAGCATATTTAAGCTATAAGGGGGACCTTTGCGTATGTGTGCAAAAAATCGGGAGCGGTTGCGCAGCGGTTAACATGCTGCAGTACGAACGCGACAACCCAAGTTCAATTGCCGCTCATGGCCAACACTAGTGATGATTATGTGAACCGGTCGTGGGCCTCCCCTAGATCGACTCAGCCTGAAATGAGGACCTGGTGCGATGTGTAAATATTACCACTCGGCAGACAAACGCGGCCGGGCGTGTTGCTGTCCACCCACCCCCACGTGTGTTGTAAGGCCCTTCATAGGTGCTAATCGCTAACAACACTTGGCCCAAAAGTATGTTGAAGCTATATGGGGAATCTTTGTCTTTGCATGTGCAAAAACAATATAAATATTATTTACTTGTGTTGCATCATATAAGTCATCACATTCATTGTATTTTCAGTTAATAATAATATCGGATTTATAATGCTAAAACATTTCGCGCAGTGGATTAGGACATTTCATTCATCATTGTTTCTCATACTAAATTTAGTGCTAAAGTAGTGTCGAGTGTTAGAGAGCCACTGAAATTACTTTAAAATTTCCTAGCTCTGAATAGTTTACCCGTGAGAGGGGAAACAGGGCAGAGGGTTCACTAAAACTTACCTCCGTTTCACTACGTTAACCATAGAACCCAGCACAAAACAACGTCATTAATCAGCGACACCCATCATTACCACGCCCCTCAAGGGATTTCAATTCATAGCGGCAGTGAGGGCACTTGGGCAACGTTAAGGGCAACCGTTACAGGCAACGTTCACTCGCGACACATTGACCGTGAGCCACTTACTTTGATCGTAACCAGCCGTGGATGTATCCACTGCTGGATGAAGGTCTCACTCCTGACCGTGATCTCATGCCATGGTCTCGCGGTGTGGAAGTCCCTCCGTCGTCATCTTTGGCCACTTGCCAACAACCTTCGTCAAGTGGCCGGTCAATGCGAAGTCTCCTCCACCTTGAATGTGTTATCTGGCGCACGTGTACCTCTTAACAGCTGGTGGCACAGCAGGGGTCACCAGCTGGTGCATCTGCCAGTCATCTCAGTCAAGTCAACCCCGTGACATCTGCTGGGTCACGTCCCCTGGCCTCCTGCCAGCAGCGAGCCTTCGACGCTTCACGTGGCATCAACATGCACCTGGCCTGGCACGGGCGCCGTGGTGACGTCGCCGCCACTCGGTGGCGAATGCCGCTCGCTGTTGTCTCTCAGTGTCATGTCAAGCACGCACCTCCTCCGTGCTTTGCGCACTTTTCAGCTTTTGTTCCATTGTCTTTGTTTATGAATAATCTATAATAGTCGGTGAAAAAAATATGTAAAATTTATTAAAACCTTCTTTATACACATTGATGTGTTGCTTTTGATGAAAAAGTTCGGTTTTCCAGAAGTACCCCAACCTTCTCTTGGTCGGATTGTCGATATAATAATTTTGATCCTGGGCTGCTTTCAGCAGCTGTCCTCGGTATGTGTACTCTGATACACTACTGATAAATTATATAACTGGCAAACACCTCCAAGTAGAAGCACCTACGGTAAGGGGCCGTCCATAAATGACGTCACGCGATTTTGGACGATTTATGACCCCCCCCTCCCTTCGTCACACGGCGTCACAAAAAGTCAGAGCCCCCCCTCAAATATGACGTCACAAAGCTCTGCCCCCCCAAAATCATATTTCTATTTTGAAAACATGCTTCAAATCGCTTTTCATTCCGTGGAATTAATATATGATTGTTAAAATTGTACTCTCCATTTTGCTTCGTTCTACTACAAAGTTTCAAGTATTTTTTATAGTTATAATTACTTTTAATATTTTATAATTATGAGATGATTTCAATGTAATATTCTGAACATCTGCAGTTTTAGTTAGACGTTGAATATTTGCAAGTGAATTTTATGCTAAATTTAAGCTTTCCAACACCTCCTTTTTAATACGTGTTCTCTCCTACAACATCAGAGTGCAGCGCCACATTAAATACGCACTACAATGACAATAGTTTAAAGCGATTTGAAGCATGTTTTATTTTCAAAATAGAAATATGGTTTTGGGGGGGGGGTCAGAGCTTTGTGACGTCATTTGAGGGGGGGGTCTGACTTTTTGCAACGCCGTGTGACGAGGGGAGGAGGGGGGGGTCAAAAATCGTCCAAAATCGCGTGACGTCATTTATGGACGGCCCCTTGCTTCAACTGCCGCTCCTGGAGATCAAACCAGCGGGCACTCTTCTGCATTGCAAGTCGAGTGCACTAACCACTACACCCCCGTAAAGTTGTGTCGGGAGTAAAGAAAGAAAAAAGACGAATCATCAACTGAAGCCAAATAGGGCTGAGTGCAATCTTGCTGCGGGAATAGTGGCCATACAAACATTTACAGTGCAGGGCCAGGGAACGTTTTGGCATCTTTTATGTGGGCAATAGAGAAATAAATAAATAAAGATACCGCGGACAGAGAGAGAGAGGTACCTTTATTTATGGACTCGCATTAATAGTTAATGGCTCGTGAGGCGCCGCTTGCAGTAGTACACAGACTAAGGCCACTTTGTTGAAAACTGCACACCACTGAGTTATTTAACCTTTGGGGATGGTTTTTTCCGTTTAAGTTGTGGGATGAAAATGTTTTTGGCGGGTGTTTCTTCGTTGATGCGAAGATGGAATGAATATCGGCGATTAGATAATTGCCTATTGTATGTTGGTTATTAAAAAAAATAGTTAACGTGGAGGAGATAACCTTACTGTAAGACGTGTACGACTATTTATTTTTCTTTTTTTTTTACACGTGTATGCGTGTTACAAATATATTTATTGCTCATCTCCTCACCTTTTGATGGCATAAACGCAACAATTTTGCACATTACTGTCATAGTTTAGGCCCGCAGAGGTTTGCGTAAATATATAAAAAATAATCTGTCGACATCGCTCATCATCGTGATGGCACCGTTGCTTTTATAATTAAATATTCATCGAGAGGTGAAAATGCGTGCCAAAAATAAAAAAATGAGCAGCCTCCTGCTAGCTGAAGCTGTCTTCTCTGTCTTGCTTTCAGGAAAGTGTAAGCATCATCACGGTCTGAATGTAGCTCCCCTCCCCCTTGCCTCCCCAACGCACGTGAAGTGGCGGTGTTTGTCCCAGCCCGGGTCACGGGCCCTCCCACAACCCGTGCCCACAAGACACTGGTAGGGTGTTAGGCGTGTGGTTCAGGGGTCGAGATGTATTTGGGACAACACGTTCAAGTCCTCTGCTTGCAAACCTGCCCAGTCGAACCAAACTAATGTCAGTCACTAAACAAAAATAACACGTTTCCACAACACCTCCGATTAGCACGGTTGGCTACGAAAGAAGTTCAACAAACATCATCAACGCGATCCATGGGCAGATATTCCGTAGATATCCACTGCACAATCGTTATTTGTTTCCATTTTCCTCTGTCTTGTGCGAATGTGCTCAAGTTCGTGCCACATCTCTCTGACACCAATCTCTGATGTGGTCGTTAAACCATTCTATATTCTTAGGTTTTTTCGGTAAAGTCACGTAGGTAAAAAATTAAAATTAATAAAAGTAAAATAAAAATAAAAAATGAAAATCACGACGTTTCGTAGGCAACACAAGCTTCCGTCTTCAGGTGGAACCGTCACAGCCCGACAGCTGTATCAAGTAAATGAGAGATAACAAGAGATACCACTCCGTATATATAATGGTTGAGGGGGGGTCCAGGAACGGCACACTTTTTATTATTATGGTAAGGTGCGGCTTGAGACTATGAATAGACTGCATAACGCATTCTCTGTTAGGTCTTCCTCTCTTTCCGGTTCCTTCCATTGTTTTCCGAACAACGCGCATAGACACAACACAACCCTCGTGCTCTTACTTTTACTCTCATCACTTTGCAACGTCGTAGCAAAAAAAAATACAAATAGCGATGCCTCGAGGTGAGCGGATGTGCTCAGAAATATCATCGCATCGAGGTTCCACTGCTGAGATCCTGGGTTTGAACCTGAGGTTCTGCGACCTGTGATTCAACCAAGTTCTCAAATGCACGGAGTTGATGGAGTAATCCCAGTCATGGATGACTAAATAGCTACAAATATCTCTGATAGCAGGACATGCGTTCAAGTGTCCCCCATGTGTTATGGATAAAAGGATCATTGCAAGGATCTCAAAAGAAGTGATGTGAAATCCGTGGGTCATACTTCAATATCAGGGTGGCAATGCTCTGAGGATTCTGAATGGATTCTGCATCTCATTACAATATCAAAATTCGATTAAAACTGGGACGCAATGAATGAAAATTTACTCTGATAAGGGAACAAAAAAGTTGTGTATTGAGATACAAGTCGATCGTTGTTTTGATGCATGTGACGGGCATGAGCCATTTGCACACAGATAGAAACGTTTATTTATCTTAGGTAACAACATTGTTGAAATTAAAGCTATGGAAGGATGTCTAGCCAGTGTAGAAGATAGGATTTGATTGCACTCTAGAGGCTCCCTCTGTAGTGGAGACCCATACACCCGCAATGGTTTGAGCAAGCAATTGCAGGGCCGCGCCTTTACCTTATTTTATAGCTGCTGTAGCATCTGATGCAATGGGACATTACGTGGAACGGTTCCAGCCAGCTCGTGGTAGGCTTTTCAACTACGATTGAAATGATTCATGTGTTAGCTCTCTCCATCTGTCTCTGACTCTCATGAAGTTGATCCAAAGTAAGTTCAACTTTAGTATGAGGTCGCGTCTCTCTTATGAATATACTCCATGGAGAAACCGGACAAATTGATCGACGTGTTGCCAAACAACAAAAAAGAAATGCGTTCAAGGAATTAACAAAAGCGGTTATCGCCGCATGACGCTAGAGGGCGAAACTGAGCCAGTTTTACAACAAACTTGAGAGTGTGGTGTGATCAGTGCGCATTCGTAATGGACTCGACTCGTAGCGTGTGCGATAATACGTTTTTATACTTAACACATGACTAGTTGTAAGTGTATGCCGAAGTACAACAAGTAATTTATTTAGCAAACTTTAATTTTATTCTTCCCAAGGTACCATGAAACAAGGAATTTGATTGCTTTCGTTATTATCGTAGAATAACCGCGCAGGTTGAGTGTATAAAAGAGCGCTTTGCTTATAATTGCCCCTTAATTGCATTTGGGGGAAAAGTAGTAAAGACACAAGCAGCATTAGAATGCTGCTCAAATAATGTACGAACAATATTCTTCAGTCCTTTGCCAACAATCCAGCGCTTGGACGGAGGCCCCTCCGCGTGGGTTGTTTGACCAGACAATCACTTCGGTGGTCACGGTATGGTTTGGTGACCTGAACTCAGGTCGCTTGGGTATGTAAGGACTCATCGATGAGACCTTTTTGCCAGTATCAATGCGTATATTCTTTCGGTAAAGTCACGTAGAAGGAAAATAATAATAAAACAATAAAATAAGATAATTCTCACGTTTCGGCCACAACGGAAGCAGCCGTCCTCAGGTGAGGACGAAACGTCGTGAGAATTATCTTATTTTATTATGTTTTATTTTTATTATTGTATTACTTCCCTTCTACGTGACTTTACCGAAAGAACCAAGAAGATGAATCCTTGCAGTCACGAAAGCTTTAAATCGAAATTTAATGCGTATATTATCAGAGCATGTTTGTTTGCATTTTTGCCACAGGTGTGTGTGATTAAAGCAGACTTGACGCCTTGAAATAGGTATAAATTAGGTGTTTGAACATCTTGACATCTGTTTTTTTTTATTGCCAGAAAGGGTAAAGCCAATTTTTTTGAAAATCAACGACTCATTGCGTCATCTATCGAACCGGTTGTTTCGATCACATTACTGTACGCGTGAAAATCACGGGCGTGAGAGCAATCATTTATTTACAATTTGTGCACATTATTTGCAAATCATATCCTGATGGAGCAAACAAAACTATCCAACGAAGTAAAACCGTAGAAACAATACAAGCTTGATGTAAACGTTCTAGACGAAACAGAATTACATCTTAAGCGAATTCAACTCTGCGGTGACCTTTTGAAAGTTTGGGTTCATATAAAAAAAACTCAGCAGTGGGAGGGGGGGGGCAACATTAAACAAACTGAAGCCTTGACGATAAGAGTTTGGAAAGCAGCCCCCTTCAGCCTTTCCCCCAATGTTAGACGGTTCAATTAAATTGCCACCGTGATCGTGAAAATTCATCAAAACGCTGTTGGGGATGGGGTGGGGGGCATGTGGGCATCAGTAGTTAACTACCTCGCCTGGTATACAGGAGGTCATGGGTTCAATCGTTAATCTGACGCTGCCTCCTGTATGTTTGGAGTTTGTGTCTCTCTCTCCACCGTGGTCGCGTGTTCTGTTTTTTTTGTTCCTCCACATTTAGAATCACCGTGCATTTAGAGTATTTGCGCTGCTATACATTTCTACATGATAAGCCACTTCGTTGAGCTCTCATTTGTGGCCTGACCGCTACTGAAAAAGAACTGCATAGCTCAGTGGACCTTACCTGGGAAAAATATAGTATAATAGTCGTAGTACACACGTATTGCGAGCCCAAATTCCATTTTTAGGCGCAATCTCCAAAACACGAAATGGCGAGTACAATGTCTACCGAAACGCATTTTTTGCCACGACTGGCACTGCCCACTGCACAAGTGTGCCTTCCTCGCTCGGGGACTTTAGGAATGCCATCTCTCTTGCACTTAAACACAGAACGTTTTGCTCGACTGTATATAAACCATTGTGTGCCGCTGTTGTGCGAGGACGGGTTAACTGACCCTCGAGGGCAATGTTTTTGCTTGCAAGAGACACCAAACATTCCTTTAAACCAGCTTTCATCTTGGCAATCGTCGTAGCCTTTTCTGTCATAAATAGCAAACAAGAATAAAGCATTACATTTCGATTTAAAGCTTTCGTGACTGCAGGGATTTATCTTCTTGGTTCTTTCGGTAAAGTCACGTAGAAGGGAAATACTAAAAATAAAATATAATAATTATTTTATTATGTTTTATTTTTATTATTGTATTATTTCCCTTCCACGTGACTTTACCGAAAGAACCAAGAAGATGAAAGCATTGTCTTTCCCCCCCCCCCCCACCAATTTCCATTTAATCAGCAGGACATAATATATTTATAATTTCTCTCTTTACGTTTATTCGTTTTGTTATTTATTTATTTAACCTCATGTAACATTCTTTAGCGATTTATATATTACCTTGAATGAAACTAATTATAGTCCTGAGTGGGTTGAGACTGGGTTTAAGTGATATTACATGCTAATATTATTTGACTGCCTTCCAAATGGATTACTCAGTCTGTAAGGGTGAGTCAATACATTCGAACATGCGATTTTTTTAAGCCCTCATCATTCTCAGGCCCCAATTCAATACCTCTTACTCAGTTCAACGTTTACAAGCGTCATATTCTTCATGTGTGTGTATGTCAGCGCGCTTGCCTGTGCATATGGGAGCGGTATTGCAGTGGTGAGCGCACTGCGTTATGAACAAAGTGACCCGAGTTCGATTCCCGCCTAAGGCCACCAACACCAGCGACGATTATCTGAACATGTGCTGGGCCTCCCCTAGAACAACTAGGCCTCAAATGAGTGCCTGGTGCGATGTGTAAACATTGCCACGAGGGAGACAAAGGCGGCCGGGCGTAGTGCTGTGTCGGCCTTCATAGGTGCTTGCTAACAGCACTTGCCCCAATAGCCTGTTAAGGTTATGCGGGGGGGGGGGTTGTCGTTGAGTGTGCGCAGAGTGAGTTGTGGATTTTTTTGGTCGCTTAAAGTTCGGGAAACTGTTTGGTCGTTGTGGTGTGATGTTTCATTTTTTTTAAACTTTGGGTGAATTTATTCCAAATTCTCCATATTCTGAAAGCTGTGGTTTTCAAATCACCGGCTCATATTGTCTTGCACTCTATTTCGTCATCATTATCATCAGCAGCCACTGAATGAAGGTCTCCCCACACAGTCGCCATACCTTCAAGTCCTGCAATGCTACACTCCATCTCACTCCTGCGTATAAGCTGATATCCATCTCCGAGGCAGTAATCCTTGTGGGCTCCCTCCTTTGGCTGTTATTCTGTCACCAGTCTTGCCCATCAGCCATCATCTTTTTCGCGATATGCCTTGTCCAAGGCCCCATACTGGTTACGAACATTCAATTGTGCTTTTTAACGTACACTTTACAATGTTTACTCCCGCCGAAACAACACAAAATATGACACGGATTAGCATTTTAAGCAGCCGTCATTGAGCAACATTTAATGAAAAAAATAGTTTTTGGGGTTGTCCAGCTATCAGTCGTATGCACAGAGGCACTAAAGTACGGAAATATATTGGCAGACAACATGGGAGATTTCTCAGATGAATCAAAACCCAGGACCTCTACCAACCACAGAGCATCTCGTTATCTACTCATGTGTGCGTGGTTTCATGTGAATCCTTTTTTGAATAGAGTGATGTATGGCGCTATAAAAGTATGCGTGTGTGCGCTTTGGCATGCGCGTGTGCGTGTGTGCCTGCATGCACGTGGGTGTTTGTGGTCCATGCTAACAGGCCAGTGGCTGCTCATCGGACCCACTTTCCGAGCCCACAGACACGACTCGTCTCAAGGTGAGGCGTCCATCACGAGCCTGTGGAACGAACAAGATTCTGTAACTACGGTAACAGCGCCTGTGTTTTGTAAGGGGTCTTTTTCTTTTGTATCCGTGGGATATTTGTAAATACGCCCACACGTGAAGCGAGTTCATATTTGCCCTTGAGGATCTTGTGCAGCCGTACTTGAATGTCATTGTGGTGAACCCGAACATCAAAATCGCAATTTAAAATTAACTTAGTACCCGATTGTGGACTCGGAGATGTCACTCAATTGAGCCTGAGACGCACACAGTGACACCCAGAGCCTTGGAAGAGTAAAGGTGATTGGGTGCGGTCTCATGATACTGTGAGTGCATCAACACCACCCCCAAAAAAAGAAACGACCTTGCGCTCGGTGCTTGCAATTATATTTACCCATACAAGTCATGAAACATGCTGAACATGCCGTTTCTATAATTCTACTCGGCAGTTAAAGCAGTCGACGTTATGTATGTCTGAACTTTTAATGGCACCTTTAAAAAATTGCCTTTCGAGTCGTTCTCAGCATTATAATAAGGCAGGATGGTAAGCAATCGTTACACAATCACTCAGTTTAACACGCAGGCTTTCGTGACCAACATTATCCATGATAAATGTTTTTTTGGGGTTAGATGGCATCAATCTAAATGTGTCGTTAAACTCACCACCACACGACACAGCCAATGATTAAGGTTTGTCACGTCAACAAAATGCACCAATTTGTTACTTCTTAAGCACATTTACAATTTCAGTACGATGTTTCACTGGTGATTACAACCAGCTTCATCAGGCGATAGCCATAATTGTGAAGAAGTCTTCCTGTTTCGGTCTTAAACAGGGTAAAGGTGATATCATCACATAAACATATCAGGTGCAAATATCAGATCATGTTAATCTGAGAATATGTATTATCTATTATTACTTGGGTTATTCACAGTTAATCAACATACATAATGTGTGTACATTATGTTGATCTGAGAATAAGCAGGTAATATGCAGTACCTATGGTTGGCTGCTCACAGCCAATCATCACTGGTTTTGCTCTTAACTGTCCCCTGAGATAGATTAGCTCATTCATTCTAAAACACTCAAAAAAACATTTGGTCATGCAACTCAAGCAGAACCTTACGAGAGAAAAACGAAATCTCTATTGCTCAGTCCGACTTTTACGGGTAAGTATTTGAACTTCCTGCATAACGAGGGACAGCGATAGAATTGTGTAAATACACGTGCTTTTTACAAGGTGAGAGATATTCACTGGTGTTTGCAAGGTCCATCCATGGGTAAATTATTTAATGAATCTGTGCATAACAAATAAATGTGACCCGGTAACACTGAAATTGTACGTTGGTGAATAATGGCCACTGGCTGAGCCAGTGGGGGGGGCACGTGTCCCCCCAGTGCCAGGGACTCTATGAGAAGATAGGACAATAGTCTGAGTCCATAATTGGCAATAAGTAACGGCAAAGCGGTTATAAGGGACTCACAGAATTGTGCGCAGTTGCGTATACAGCACACGACTTCAGCGAGCGCGATGCCGATCACACGACGCGGTTCGAATTCGACCCTCGATCGATGGCTGTGCTATTGCCGTACACGCGTCGAATAAAAAGCAAGGGACAAGTCCTTACTCACTAACAACTCCTCTATCATTCTTCATTGCTGGAGGGGTTGACCCCCTACCTGAAAATCCTGGCTCCGCCATTGATAATGACCACTATATTTGTGGGAGGGACAGGGGTTCACGTTGTCCCTCACATTAGGAATTGCGGGTGCATATAATAAATAAATTAAACAATTCTTTATTGTAAACTATTGAAAATAAATTAATAAGTGTGCCCGGTTGGTGGGGGGCATTGCCCCCCCCCTCAGGGCCGACCCCCCCCCCACCCATGCGTATGCGCTGGAGGCCCAAGCAAAGCCCCCACCTTTCTATTCAGTCCCTCCAGAAAAACGCGGAGTTTTTTGGTGATTGTTGCGGGCAAAAATCGTTGATTATGCGGCACGTTTTCTTAAAAAATGCGATAGAATATGCGGGATATTTATGCAATTTTATGCGATTAAATTGCGGGAACTTGCAAAAATTGCGGGAACTTGCAAAAATTGCGGGAACTTGCAAAAACTGCGGTTTGATGAAAAAGAGAAAAAAAAGTGATTCCCCCAACACCCTATTCACTAGGCTACTACTTTAATGTAAAGAGTCATTTCTTATTACTTCCTATGATAAGCAAGCATACTACATCACAGAAAGTGCTGGGAATATTTAAGTTCTCATCTTGTTTTATTTCAGACCTTAACAAACAGATGGCTCAAACTTACAAAACATTGAGTCGAACAAGTTCTGTAGCTTTACAAAATGAATATGCTACAACTTCTGTAAAAATGAATAAATAAAATATTAAAAAATTAAATGTGTGCTTCCTGTTTTACAGAGGTAGCTATACAAAACAGACATCTTCTGTTAAAATAAGTGTTTTCAGTGCACAGTAACGTAAGCAATACAGTAACAGTACAGTCTTACAGTAATGTAAATTTACATACTACTAACAAAAAAGTGCAATCTTACAACTGTAAAGTTGCATAAACTCTTCATCATGGTTTCATTGGCATCGCGGGGTTCGCAGCTTTTCAATGATGTCGCGTAATGAGTGACGTCACTTCATAACGTTCCCATGGCAACAGGGGAAATGGCTGCGCTTGTGTGAAGTAAACGCAACATTTTTCAACTTTCTGCTAAGATATATGTGACTTTTTGCAACGAAAATGCGGGGATTATGAAATCATGCAAGCCCGCATATTTTGCGCGCGGAAATCTGCAATTTATGCGGCGAAAGTGCGGCGTATTTGAAAAAACGCGCCCCCCGCATAAATATGCGGACTTTGGCTGATTTTGCGTGGAATCTTGCGATCGCATAATCGCGTTTTTCTGGAGGGACTGTCTATTTCTAGTTCCGAGTGAGATGACAAGAGGTAATATTGAGTTGATTTTATTTGTTACGCAGATGATCCCATTTAGACAGTTTTCTGGCTCTTTTACATGGGAGACCCGTGGTGTTGTGAGCACAGCAGCAGCAGCAGCAACAAGACAAAAAGGTCAATATTGCAGAGAACGATTACAAAGTCCTTGAGGGATATGGCACAAGAAATGAGGTATTTAAAGGTCATAAACAAGACGCACGCGAGTCAAAAGCCAGGGCGAATGTAATAAGCGCAAGAGGCGCCAGAATCAGTGAGGTACAGGCGCAAGTAAGCTCTTTGTTTTTGTTTAATAGGAAATAAGACTGTGGGGGAAGAAGAGGGAAATCAAGCTGCAGATGAGTGGCCCTTAGGGTATTACAGAAACGTGGAGCAGCAATGCAGAAATACTTTTTTTTTACCAAACTAAGTTTTAGCAAATGGGATTTTTAGTGGAAATTAAGGAGGCATTTATCAGGCTATGCGAGGGCGTTAGAAGAACTAAGTGGGCCTTTAGGTAATTGGCAGATTTGTTTAAGAGAACCTTTAGGATGAATACAGCCCAGTGACGGTCCCTCTGGATATCCATGGGCGACAGATTTGAGTTAGTGTACCGGTTGTAACGATGAGTTCTATGGGGGGCAACGTCAAGGCCAAAACGAAGAGTGGAGTGGTACAATAGAGCGAGACGTTTTAAGGTTAAGAAGCTAGGCGGTAGATGGTGTCACAATAATCAAATATGGGCAAAATTGTGGCTTTAACTATATTCAGATGGAGTCGATGTGGGAACACAGCATTTGTTTCTGTATTGGCTTTTCATGTCGATGGGGAACTGAAATTTGAGCTGACATTTGGTGCACCCCAAATCTTTCATGAATCCAGGGTCTCTGGAGCTGATTAGTCCCTTAAGATGTTTTCTTTATTCTGGTTATGCCTAACGCCACCGCTGTGTGCGACTGTCGTTGTTAGAGTTTAGGAATGGCTAGGGGTCACACACAAAAAAAACAGCCACCGTCTCTTATTTGAAACGTGGGGTGGTGGTTGGCCTGGCTGCCGCTCTCCCCACCGCGTGAATATACAAGTTGAGCCCCACCAGGTGTTTGATTTTTGCAATAAGCGTCACTCAATCGATTTATGCCCCGAACGATTTATAGCCGGACGAAATAAACCTTGCCAACTTAAATGTGGGTAAGTAGGAAATAAACCGGAAGCCCATTATTACTGCGTTAAATCATGGGCACGGATATTCACTTGCAATGTAATGAACAGAGTGGCTGGTAAGGCAGCCACATAATGTTGTGGCTGCAGTAGATTTATGGTAAAGCTTGGGCATATCCTCACCAAAACATCACTCTTTAGGGAACCCAAACACAATTTGTTTAGTCTCAGTTTGAAAGTATTTAAAACTCTGCTAAATGTCCAGCCTCCCCCATGAGGATGCCTTTTATTTCGAAAGATTTTCTGTTATTTTAAAATATGGCATATTTATGGGTTTCTCAAAGATCTACACATGTGGAAGATTATAAGATGGTGACCACTCTCGGGCAAGAATGAGCACTCTGGCAACATCCGAAGGGTATTACTGTGTGCGTGGCTCAAGGCGTCTCTCCATTGCGAAGTCACTCAGAGATACATGCACCTGCCTCTGCGCAGTGTACCTACCCTAGAGCTCATAATGCTCGCTGTGAGTTACTGTGGAGCATTATGGTCAAAGCATATATAAGCAAAACTCAATGCTCAGTCTCCACATATACATACACATAAAACATTTATTCAGTCCATTGTCTTATTGGCTTTCCAGACTAAAATGATCCATCTACATACATTTAACAAGCCTGGCTCTGTTGATGAGACCCAGACGGTTAGAACAGGCCCAGAGTTTGCTTTGCTGATATATTAATTTACCCATAATGTTCCACAGCCACTCACAGCGAGTGTTTATATTGCTTTTTGAGTTGTACAGGTCCCCATAGTTTAGATGGAATATTCTTGCAAAAAAACATTTGGTAACCCAACGTTTGTTTCATTAGCCATATCTGTTTTGAGTTGTTGCTTTTGTTTTCAGTATTATTATTATGAATCATCAATGTGGGGAGTAGACAGTTGTGCAGCGATACAAGCACTGTGCTATGAACTCACTGTAACCCAAGTTGGATTCCCAGTCATGGCTAACATCAGTTGGCGATATCTGAACCGGTCCTGAGCACCTCCCTTTACCATCCTGCACTGACCAGCATGGTGAAGTATAGTCAACACAACCCCCATGACAACTCACACAGCATTGGAGGAGGCCTACATACAGCAGTGGATGAACCCTCATTCATATTTACCATTAAACGATCATGCATTAACATTAAACACTCTGTCCAACCAGCAGTAAAAATGGGTGGACCACAGTCAGTCGATCTGCAGGTCACGTGTTGCGAGGTCACAGTGTGGTGGATACTCCCATCTCTTCCAGGATGTCTGGCCAGCGTGGAAGAGTAGACCAAATACCCTCTAGAGAGCAGCTCTCTAGAGCTCCCTCTTCATGGAGGCCCTTCTGCCAGCAGTGGCAGGGCTTGCATCTGTATTTCAGTAAACAGACGACTCACTTCATTCTGAATGGCGTGCGCGCCCGTTGTGTGTGGATGTGCAGCAGGGGAAGAGCCGAAAGAAGCGCAGCGAAGAGGCCAACACGGTGCGCTACAGCAAGATGATGAGGAACAGCCTCTTCCAGCTCATGATGTACACGCTGGACCCTCTGGGCGATGGTGAGGTGCCCAAGCGGGCCACGACGAAAGCTCGCACACACTTCGCCCGCAGAGCCTCCGTGGCCGTGCCGGGCTAACTTCACGGAGTGGCCACACACACAAAAAAACCACAGAGGGGACGCACTTCGTGTGTGTGTGTGTGCGCGCGGCCGTGTTCTCGCTTCTCAAAACCCCCACAAGCACAAAATAGGTTCAAGAGTGCAAGCCGAGAAAGAAGATCGTGTGTTAAAAATTAGCAGTGTGCACCTAAGTATAAACACTAAAACTACACAAGTTGAAACCTTGACATGTCATTCTTTTTTTTTTAGGTCCTTCAGCCAACAGAGGACTTGTGTTCTATGTGTCTGTCATGCTTCACCCCATCCATGCATTCAGTCACCCTTTGTCTGTACGTTTCCCTGTCTGTCTGTCTGTTTGACTAAGCTTTAGGATTACGTATGTATGTCTGTTGAACTTCTTTCGCACCCGTACGTGGCCAACCGTGCTACACGCGCAAAGACGGGGGTGATATTGTGCCGACCCTTGATGCACAAACGCAGCTGTGAACGTGGCCTCGGGCCAAGCTGTGTTACGTGCCGGGAGCACACGTGCCCTTTGAGAACCTTTAGCTTTGCCGTGTGTCATCGTTACAGAAATCCGAGGGACCGCCGCCAATGAGAAGTTCTATGACTCAATCGCAAAAGAAGGTAATTGCAGGCGCATTCCGCCAGTTGCATGACATTCGGAAGGTCCATTAAAGATCAGCCCCCTCCATCACGATGCCAGTGCCTCCTAAATAGGCACAGCATGTGCGCAAATGTCACTGTAAATACTGAAATAGACTTAACAAATGTGCCCCCCACCTTTGCATGAACATGCTATTTACACCGATTTTGGACAGGGACCCGCTTTTTTGTATGCGCCATAGCTTACCGCAACTTAGCGCAAATGTTTTTGCTGAACTTAACAAATAAAAATATTCGTTCCCTCGTTGCCTACTGCATACGTACACGCATGTGTGTGTAAAAAGTATACATACGTGTATGTATATATATACACACGTGTATGCTACATTCATGTCCTTGTGTGGACAACTGTACATGTGTACGTGTAAAATTATGACTTCTTGTTGCCATTCACTGTGATGATGTTTCTGAGCATCCTCGGGTTTAATTTCACTCCTTTCCAACCCTGCAGGGTTTCCGCCTGTTCCCACTCATTCACGTGAAAGCGTTTGACATTTTTTTGCCCCATTAGGTTCTGTATGGAAATGTCTAAAATGTGCTCTGGCTGCGTTTTATCCCACAGTGATTGTTGACGTGCAGAGGTGTGCATCGTTGTGCGCTTTGGCAGGGCTTTTGATTTTTGTTCCCAAATCTCCCGTCTTTCCATCTTATTCCTATTATTTGCTATTACAAATATTATTATTACGATTTGAGCGGTTGGAAATGTTTTCCTGGTATGTTTATTTTATGCATTGTGTTTATGAGTTTCACGTTTATGTCTTTCATTTTGTTTCATTTTCTTTTTAGATTTCTGTTTATGTTTTTCAAAACCACTAACATCAAACATTACCAAAAGGTATGTGTTATCTTCTAACGTTGTCATGGAATTTTGGAAATCCTTATTACAGCTCTGTGCAACATCGTTGATTGTATTTAAACGTGACTTTAAATTGTCTTAAAACTGGAACATGATTATTATCGCCATGTAATTCTAAACACAGTATTTTTCACAGTCTTTTAAAACCTAAGCTTTGCGAAAAAAAAGAGAGATTTCAAACATATGCTTTTAAATGTTATATGCCCATATATATTTTTAAGCTTGACTCTGTAAAATACTATTCTTGTCACGAACAAGCATTTATAAAAAAAAACTTAAATACGTAAAAAGTGCCATGGTATAATGGTTAGCACAAGAGACTTACAATCCAGAGGTCTCGTGTTCGATTCCAGAAGTCCTCGGTTCAGGCACGGCAGTTGAAATAACAGGAAAGTTTCTCAAATCCTTTTCCTACAGCAGTATAAATGGGCACACGCCACAGTGAGTCGACTGGCGGGTCGGATGTGGTCGAGTAAAGTACACTCACGTCTTTCAACATTTCTAGTCAACGTGGAAGAGTAGGCCAAATTCCCAAATAGAGTTTGCTCGAGTGGAAACGCTGCCACCAACAGTGGCACGAGCAAGCGATTACAGGGCCGCACAATCTGCCTTGTTTAATGCGGCAAAGCACTTTACAGCATGGAAGAGCGACCGTCAAGTTTTTGGTAAGGGAAGTGTCGAGTGGCAGCACAAGTGCTTACGTGGTACAACCTTCCGGCTGGACATTTCCGACGTATTGTGACACGCTGAAATACACACGAGTTGCGTAAGTGGAGATAAATCCACGTGAGAAAAAATTGAAATACCTTACATTGCAACCAAATGTGCACCCGGAGTTACCTGCAACATTTGTAGCACGTGACTTTTTAAAATCACACAGTTGCAACATAAATAGTGCACGCTGAAATTTGACGCAATTTTGACAGAATGACGTGAAAAATTGCGCCATTGATGGTGTAGGTCATTCATCGATGGGGCGGTGAACTGGCGGTAGCGCGTTCACCACTTGTTCCAGAGGTTCGTGGTTCGGATATAGTGGCCGCCCCACCAATTATTTGTGGGTAATGTAACCGTGTCATCTGCTTCACGGTGGATGTTAAAGATCCCGTGACACCATTCACAAGAGTAGGCCATTGGGCGCTGGGAACAACAGTCCAAATTCGCCAGATTTGAAAGATTACCAGCAAATGACTCAATTGGACTATACATTGTAATCATCGCCCCTCTTAAGTGAAAACTTGGCAGGACCCTCCTGAAAATGAGTCAGTACACTTAGTGAAGCTATCTGGGTAAACATAATTATTAAAAAATTTTGCCCAAAATAATCGGAATCGTCAGAAGCCCGGCAAAAAATGAATTCTATATAAAACCGAAAGTGAAAACGCACTGATCATCTGTGACTGAGCGAGTCAAGTTGTGTCGTAATAATTCACTCTGCCCCTCCTCCTCTACGTGCATGTGGATAGGTGTAGTGAAAATGTCACGTGTCCTCAGGCGTTAAAGTGGGCCACACGATGTTGATCACGTACACCGGAGTTGTATGAATATGGGTGCAACTTACGTCACGGACTTTTCATGTAAAAAAAAAACGATTCAAGAAGGAAAGAGAAATATCATTATTATACCTTTGTGTTTGGTTAGCTCACTTTTTACAGTTGCTCTTGAACAAAAATTACGAGATGCTTTTTGGAAATGTATTTCGTATCAACGTTCTGTTTTATTGGCTGTGCAAAAAACTTCGCCCGCCCTGAAACTATGACTTTTTTGGGTCAATGTTTGTCTCACAATACCTATTGGCTGATCTCATGTCGAACTCTCTGGGTGTCTTTGTTCTCCTGCTATTTTGTCTCCTTTCTCGGGCCTTTCACTCAATTGCATTTGAATTGGGATATGAGATGTATCTATCAATACAGCACTAACAGCCCCAGTGACTTCCTGTTTAGCAACATAAATTACCAATGGTGCATGTTCAGTATTTTTGTAAATGTTCCTTTCGTACAAACGTATGCATTAACAATTCAAGGACGCGGAGGTGCGGTGTATTGCTTAGTGCTGTATATGTAAGCCCATCGATGGACACATTTTACCGTAGAGTATTGACATAAAAAAGAATAATAGCCGATGGTATTTTTTTACACATCTACGAGGTGATGCCAACTCAGCCACTCTGTCTCCCTGCCAACTCAGTACGGCGTATCGATTGTTCCCGCAAATCGCAGCCCATTGTTGTATTTAAAATCAAAAGGTACTAGAAAATAACTTGTGATTTACGAACCTGTAGAACATTTTAACAGCGTGTGCACAGCATGTATTACCAAAAGTATATATTTGAAAACTAAATATAAAGGATGTGTTGTTTATTGAAGGGAACAAAAACACTATCAACACAAAATTATTGTACGAATTATGACTCGGCAAACGTCTTGCTTCTGTAGTATATGTTTTAGCTTTCCTACAGTTCAGTTAAATAGTCGAATTCCTCTTATCCATGGCGATGTGGAGGACGAACATCGTGGACACTGTTATTTACGATGTCAACTGCACATTTATTCCATTTATCCATGACAGAAAATCGTGGAAAACAATAATTGAGATGCAAAATTGTAGGGAGTTTTTCAGAAATCCTACAGCTGCTGTGGATAATAGGAGTTGCGGTCAATGAAATAGATCAACCGTGTTCCTCTTTAGTCAAGTTTTCTTTCTCCGATACAGCTTTCTCCCCAACTTAGGGAAGTCCCAAAGCCGTTAAGCGTCACAGCATCGCTCCCCCCTCTCTTTTTCCCACGTGCCTGTCTGTCCAAGTGCGGGAGCGGTGGCGCAGAGGTTAGCGCGCCGCGTGACGAACCCGGCGACCCGAGTTCGATTCTCACTCACGGCCAACAACAACAGTGGCGATTATCCGCACCAGTCCCGGTCCTGGGCCTTCCTCCCCTAGGTCGACTCAGCCTCGAATGAGGACTTGGTGCAGTGTGTAAACATCGCCACTGGGGAGACAAAAGCGGTCGGGCGTGGTGCTGGCCACTCACCCCCTCCTGTGCCGTGCTGGCCTTGTATGTATATTGAACTTCTTTCGCACCGTACGTAGCCAAGCGTGCTAATCCAAGGGTCTTGGATGATCGCTAACATCACTTTCCCCCCCAAAAAGTCCGTTCAGGCTATACGGGGGATATTTGTGCCAGTGTACCCATGCGCTGGCCGACTGTTGCTGCTGTGTGTCCCCAGCACGCATGCAGGAGCAGCAGCAGACAGCAGCGGTCGTCGCTGTAGCAAAGAAAGAGGCCAAGAAGAAGAACAAGAGGGTGTCCACCAGCCCCGCTGAACCGTCACCGATCACACGTGAGCCACAGCTCAGTTCTCTTGACAGCTACTCCCCACTTGGTTTTCGGCTCGTTCAGCACGGTGCCCAACGTTTTGCCCCGCTTGCTGCGAGCATTCCTCTATGAGGGGCTGCATTTTTCAATTTCTGCAGAAGCCTTCCCGCCCACAGGCACGTGGTGCTCTGAAGCTGAATTTGAGCTTCTTCAAGAAATGTCGGTGACGCTCGTCCGGTGAAACGTCGACAACGAAGTGCAATGGCGCGTTTTTTTAAATATCCAGCAGGCGGTTGACCACTCACAAGAGCAGCCAACTCATATTGTGACGCTAATGAAATCACTTACAATTGATCAACGGCCATGATTCACTGACACCAGGGGGGCATTTGGACAGATCAGAGATGATGGATGGACACCGCAGAGACAACAGCAATTGTAATCACCATGCTGGATGACGAGCCTCGCCAATGCCGTTACCATCTCTCACGATCCAACTACCACCAGCACACCATCTGATTGCATCGCTCCGTCTCTCATATTTGACCGCCGAGACGCATTAAATTCCTTGGCTGCCAGAAATGTATATGAAATTGTTGCTATTTTATTTGGAACATAATAATAAAACATATCCATAATAGAGTTTTTTAGGTGAGATGACGTAAATATAAATATGTTGTTTAACCCTCCACCACCCGACAGCCAATTAGTAAGGTTTGTCACAAAAACAAAACATGACAATTATGGATAATATTGGTCGCGAAAGCCTACGTGTTGAAATAACATTCATGTTAAACAGCATCTTCAATCCCCAGCTCCCTCTCACCCCTCTTCCCCATCCCCTCTCTCCCCTTTCATGTTAGTTATCTTCCCCCTCACCTTTCACCCCATATGAACTTTCACTTCTCTGCTAAGATGCCCCCCACTTTGGTGTAGCAGTCATCCCAATCTACCCGCCATCCCCCTTCACGTGATAAGCCGCTTCATTGAGCTATAGATTTGAGTCCAGGTCACTTCGGAAAAATAGCTATACAAGTTCAGTGGGCCTTACCTGGTGAAAAAAAAATGTCTTTAAAAAATATAAACTTAACCCTGGGGAGCACACCAATAGGCAGTCCTTATCAAATGCATCATCTGCGTCTGGTTTATCAGTAGGGGAGAATGAAGCCAACGTGGACAGCCCAGGCCTGACCTCGCCTGCCCAAGAGACAATCTCTCCAAGCAACAAACCCAACGGCAGTGCTGCCCCACAGAAGATCGACGCTGCCAATGGTGCAAGCCAGGTGAGTTCAAGAGCAACCTGCACACACGGTGTACAAGTAGGGATGCCACCACTACTGGTTTTGCCAGCATTGGCCTATTTTTTGCAATAGCTATCCTGGGAAATACATTTTTCTAGGACATTAAAAGTCCCATCCTTTGTCAATTATGAAATAACATATCACTCAAAACATTGCATCCTAAACTAAAACTAGACTTCTTTTTTTACCAGATAAGTCCTGCTGAACTATATACATGTAAATATTTTTTTGAATCTACCTGGCCACAAATGATAGCTCAACGAAGTGGCTTATCATGTGGAAATTTATAACAGCCAAATACTCTAAACACATGCTTTTAAATGTGGAGGAAAAAACCGGAGGACCTAGAGAAAAATCCACGTGATCACGGGGAAAACATGGAAACTCCAAATATACAACAGGCATCAGGGTCGAGATCGAACCCATGACCTTCTGCATACCAGTTGACATCTCGTCACCCTACTTTAAATTGAAAACTGTCTTTACAACTGCTTTTGGTATTTAGTTTGTTGTCCTTCCCCGCACCTTTGGTTAGCACCGTTGGCTACTTACGATACGAAAGAAGTTCAACATGATTGTCGGTCTGCCATGACTCGCTTCACAGCACTGACCGCTGCTTTCTCTGACAACAGTCGGTCGATGACGCGAGTGACGAGAAGGAAGAGGAGGAGGAAAAGCCCTTGAGCATGCGGTGGCCAGAATCGACCAAGAAGCAAATCTCTTACGTCTTCTTACTGCCGCTTGTCCTGCCTCTCTGGATCACCCTGCCTGACGTCCGCAATCACGTACGTTTCCCTCATTCACAACGAACGGTTCGAATGTATACAGCATGGCGCGGGTGACCCCACGAGCCACAAACTAAAACATTTGTATCGTCAAGAGCTGTACAAGATGCTACGGTGGCAAGATGTTAATTACCTCGCCTGGTATATAGTAGGTTGTGGGTTCGATCCCGACGCCTGTATATTTGGAGTTTGCATGTACTCCTCATGGTTGCATGGATTTGTCTCCGGGTCCTCCGGTTTTTCCCTCCATATTTAGAAACATGCGTTTAAAGTGTTGTATTTGGCTGTTTTAAATGTCCACGTGGTGAGCCACTTCGTTAGGCTATCATTTCTGGCCAGGTCGCTTCTGAAAAAAACCTGTATTGCTCAGTGGGCCTTACCTGGTAAAATAAAAAAAAATTGTTTAGTTTAATAGTTTAGTATGTATGTATGCTGAACTTCTTTTCGCGCCGTATGTAGCCAACCGTGCTAATTGGAGGAGCGGGGTGATCACATGGCCAGTTGGCTCAAACTGGTCAGTTGTGAAGTATTGAACTTAGACATCTGTGAGAGAGCAGCACCCACCGTGAGTGCTCAGGTCTGGCTCCGCTGCCAGAAGCGACTGTTCCAGGCCGTTGCCACTTCCGCATTTTTTTTATGAGAAGTAAAATATCAGCTGCATCTTCTATTTTTTCTTCAGAGGCCCATATGGCCCGGGAGCCGTGTGTGGCTCTCACTGTGGTTTGGCCACCCCTCGTTTATAGCATTGAAATATTTCAGTATCTAACTGACGTGGCTGTCATGGCTTTTTACCCAAAAGGCCAATAGATCGAGTGAAATAGATGATGAATAATCAGATGAGTGACTGAAAATTAATGTACTACGTTGTGTCCCGGAGCGAGTGAGATGACTCTACGTCTGTCTTGTATTCCTGCCAGCGCTCCAAAAGGTTCTTCATGGTCACCTTCTTCGGCTCCATCCTTTGGATCGCCATTTTCTCCTACCTCATGGTGTGGTGGGCTCACCAGGTGACTTCACAGCAGCCACGAGTGCTAGATCTTCCACGTCTCTAAGTTCCACGGCCAAACAATAATTTGTCGGTTTTCTGAAATCTTGCGAGCTGCAAATTGTTATATTACGTATTTATTGATTGAAATAAAGCTTTATTTATTTATTTTGCCGGCTGCCAGAATATAAATTCCTCATTGTCTGCACAAATAGGCATTCTTATTATGAATGCCATAGGCTCATAAATTTAGACTTAAATTAATTATTTTGCTCATAATACATGCAATGGAATCATGCGTGTAAGAACAGATGATTTACTACTTATGCAAATCACATGTTAATCTTAAAATTTGATTAATGGGGTGAAGGAGAGCTGTACAAAGAAAGAGCAAATTAGAAACAATACAAATGAGACAAAATGAGACAGAGAGAGAATTGCATGGAATCACAACCATTAAATGGTGATCATTCCATACTGAATGGTAATGTTCCAGGGTTGTTCCAGTGCAGGTTTCACTTTAAAACAAGACATTTATTTGAAACAACATGTTCGCGTCCTCTGCTTACAAACCTTTCCAGTGGACCCAGCTGATGTCACGCACTCATGAACGCCATGACACCACAATGTATCTCTTGTGCCTTTCCATACAACGTTGTGACGCCATGCGTAACGTCGCAAACTTCCTTCGCTTCAAGGTGACCGAGTGGCTAAGAGGTGACAATAACCAATGATGTTTTAACATTTCGCATTATGGACTTTGCTGTGTGGGCTGTATCCTACGAAGCAGCGTTTGGCATCTTAAAACTATCCTTCGGCGGTGGGAGTGACCGAGGCAGAGCTTGTATGATGCCGTGTGCCTCCGACTGATGCCGTGAACGCCCCCGTTATGAGCGCAGGTTGGGGAGACCATTGGCATCACGGAGGAGATCATGGGGCTGACGATCCTGGCGGCGGGCACCTCCATCCCTGACCTCATCACCAGCGTCATCGTCGCTCGCAAGGGACTGGGCGACATGGCCGTCTCCAGCTCTGTGGGCAGCAACATCTTTGACATCACCGTGGGGTGAGAGAGTATCACACCGCATTGCCACTTTCATCAAAACATATCACCGCCTTCATTACACCCTCTACGATGGGTTTTGTGATTGCATCGCGTGTTGTTCAGCACAATGTACAACATTGTTCTTCACACACTGGGAACTGATCTTCAGTTTCTGAACAAGAAGCCAGCATGTGGAGCGAAACGTCGGATATGGTGATGAAAACCACGTGGAGTAGCCCGTAAACCCATGGGAGAAAGCTACAGAGCACAACTGAAAAAACCTACCCAGTATTATTTACTAAATACTGCGAAAAGTTGCTTAAGATGCTGAAGTTATGTTTCCAGATTGATGGTATGGTAATTCGTTTTGGTCTTTTTGTTACTTCAAAATGTAGTGAACTAGTTTGTTTGGTGCTTAGGATTCAAATCCGAGCTGTCACTTTTCATTAATTTTGGTTATGAACTGTCGTTGGTTTATGGGCTCAGCCTGGTCACTAGTTGTTGCTAAAAAAACATCACATCACATTTTTCATTTAATTTGACTAAATTACATCTCTGAGACTTCGATTGACACGTGATGAAAATTATATTCAGAATGTTATGAGGTGTGTCCCCAAATGTGGATAAATAGGCCTTTTGAAGTGTCTTTAGAACAAGTGATGTGATGTCATCAACTTGGGGTTGTTCTCTGACATGGGGTGCTGCGGTGTTACAACAATATACCCCACCAAGTTTTCCTAGGTGCTCTCAAGTATGAGTTAATACATTTTCATAGGGTCAGAACCCACTTTTGCATGTTAATTGGAAATAATATAACGGATTGGGAAGATAGATATAATGTGTATTGAGAAATAGTCGAAGGGTTGCACATTCAATGCCACGTATGGATTTCTGTTCAACAATGTGTAAACCGCACAAACGCAGAGATATAGCTGCACAAATATTAAAGACTGCTGCCCTCCGGCTTTTATGAATCATATTAGGCATCAGAGGCAAATACTACAGGCAGGCATAGAACATGCTGTTGTCACAGACCCGGATTTTCAGTGTTCCATCAATCGATTTCAGTCAGCAAAGAGCTACTTTACTGGACATATATAAATCTGACCATGTCAGGCTCTTATGATCTAAATATCAGGCTATCATCTGTTTTTCAAAATGAATGTATCGTTTAAACTGTACTTGTAAGCATCCTATAACTTCCGCATCGCACATTGTCAGCACTCTTAAGTTGCAAAGATGTTGCCTTTGTCCAGAAGACCATAAATGCATCCAATTTTGTATTGAAAAATAAACAGGCTTGAGCCTGGTTAGTACTTGGGTGGGTGACCACCAGGGCTTGTCAAGTGTCGTAGGTGCCCGTGGTATGGCAGTGCTAATTGGCAGAGGTGCCGCGGTGGCTAGGAGATGTTAACTACCTCACCTGGTATACAAGAGGTCGTGGGTTCGATCCCGACCCCAACCCTGATGCCTGTTGTATATTTGGTGTTTGCGTGTTCTCTCCCTGGTCACGTGGATTTTTTTCCCAGGTCCTCCGATTTTTCCTTCCACATTTAGAATGAACATGCATTTAGATTATTTGGCTGCCATATACTTCCACGTGATAATCCAATTCGTTCAGCTATCATTTGTGGCCAGGTTGCTTCTGAAAAAGAGCTGTATAACTCAGTGGGCCTTACCTGATAAAGTAAAAAGTAAAATTTTAGTTTCAAGCGTTAACCCTCATATGTGTAGGTTTTCTCCAGGTGCTTTGGTATCTTCCCTCATGCTGAACATGAAAGAATTAGCCAAACATCCCAGTGCACGACGCACCTTAAAATAACTCTTGGAGACTCAATGATGCTTTGCTGTGTAAATAATTTGCAATAATTATCGTAATATTCCTGCAAAAGACTTTCGCTTTGTAAGTGCGACATTGTAGCAAGGCATTCATAACAGTATTATCCATAATAGAGGTTTTTGGGTCAGATCTTGTAAATATAAATGCGTCGTTAAACCCGCCACCACCCCACACAGCCAATTAGTAAGGTTTGTCACAGAAACAAAACATGCCAAGTTGTTACTAGTACACCACACCGGTGTGTTTGACAGTAAATCCAGAATATTTACCATTCGAGTACTGGAGGTTTACTCTCCAACACACCGGTGTGCTGTACTAGTGTAGTGGGTTCGAATTAGGTGCACACACACGCAGCTTGGAGGCAACACTATTTATTAACGGTAAGTAATATAACACTGTACATGAGGTGGTGACCACCTTCCTCAACTCACTAACACTCTGGAATACGACACAGACTGGACCAGGCAGGCAACTGGCCCAGGACGACGACTCGGGACTTGACGACCGATGATGTCTTCACTTCGGAGAACAGTACAACAGCCTCACTCTGCGTTCACACCACGCTTATATCTGCTTTGGCGTGGCCAGCTCCGCCCAGGCGTGGCCGGCTCCGCCCAGGCGTGGCTGGCTCCGCCCAGGCGTGGCTGGCTCTGTCCAGGCCACGCCTCCCTTCCCAGGTCACGCCTCCCTTCCCCCACCTCTGGGAAGGTCCGGATCCCTCCACCACGTGACCCCCCAGGCACCCCCTTGGGGCCCCCAGCCCTCGTACGGGCCGACACAGTAGTGACCGTTCTATGTCACTACATCACCCCCTCCTGTATAAACACACAGCCGTCCCCGGCTGTAACACAACTGTGAAACATCGAAAAGGTGTGCCCCCGAACCAGCAACATCAATAAATGACCGGCGACCGATAAGAAATACAATCACGTAATATATACAGAATCGACGAGGGTAAAAGGGAACCGCATAGAAAACGGGGAATTAACAACAAATATACATGAAAACTGGCTAACCCACTTACGCTCCAGCACAGCATCCCCGTGAGAATCACTCATGCACCGACATGAGAGTGTGGCCATTGGAACGACGGCGTAGGCAATGAGCAAGGAGTCCGAGAGGCATGTAGAGCAGCCAGTCTTCAACGAGTCCATGTGGCCGGGTCTGGGGAACCAGAAGTGGCCCAAAGGGCACGGCCCCTCCCCCCAGGAGTCAGAACAGGAGGAGCAGGAGTAGCTGACGCATGCTCCACTCCCCCCCCCAGTCCATAGCCGGTTGGCATAACCGGCGACTCCAAGGTGCCAGGTAGATACTGCCTCCTGTGACGAGAACGAAACCCTCCTGAGGCATCACTCAACGAACACTCTCCTCCGCTCTTCGGACATGACAGTCACCCGTTAGCACCCCCCCGCCTTTCCGACGTGGCGTCACAACCAGAAGCACGCGTCGGCCATATCGGGGGGGGAATTTCCATGTTACCACCCCACCGCCTTTCCGACGCGGCGTCACAACCAGTAGCACGCGTCGGCCATATCGGGGGGGGAATTTCCATGTTACCACCCCACCGCCTTTCCAACGCGGCGTCACAACCAGTAGCACGCGTCGGCCATATCGGGGGGATTTTAACCCAGTCTCTCTCCAAGACTCGCATCGCAGCATATAGCTGTACCGACCGAGCTGAGACGACCCAGTCTCTCTCCAAGACTCGCATCGCAGCATATAGCTGTACCGACCGAGCTGAGACGACCCAGTCTCTCTCCAAGACTCGCATCGCAGCATATAGCTGTACCGACCGAGCTGAGACGACCCAGTCTCTCTCCAAGACTCGCATCGCAGCATATAGCTGTACCGACCGAGCTGAGACGACCCAGTCTCTCTCCAAGACTCGCATCGCAGCATATAGCTGTACCGACCGAGCTGAGACGACCCATCGTTCACTCACTGCACAACATGCACCCTAACAACTGAGGGATACAGTCCCAACGTAACAGGACAACTCCACCTGAACCTTACAAATCTCCAGCCCACTGTTTCAACGCACCTCGGAGTGTCTCACTCTCCGGGCCGTCAGGTCAAGCCATCAGACACAGCATGATGGGACCACACTCTCTGAGCCATGTGAGCGCACAGCCCACTAGGCTAGACAAGCCACGGAGTGTCTCGATCTCCGGGCTGTCAGGTCAAGCTGTAAGACACAGCATGACGGGACCACACTCTCTGAGCCATGTGAGCGCACAGCCCACTAGGCTAGACAAACCACGGAGTGTCTCGATCTCCGGGCTGTCAGGTCAAGCCGTCAGACACAGCATGACGGGACCACACTCTCTGAGCCATGTGAGCGCACAGCCCACTAGGCTAGACAAGCCACGGAGTGTCTCGATCTCCGGGCTGTCAAGTCAAGCCGTCAGACACAGCATGACGGGACCACAATGTTTGTGTTAGACACGCAAATCTCACTGGGCCATCCTGGTCAGGATCTGCGCCCCAAGATAAGTGACAGCCAGCACCACAATTCCAAATCCCTGGCAGCATGTCACCATCGCAATTTAACACCATCACAACACATACAATTTGAATTATGATCCCCCACAGAACTGATCCAATGCCGAACAGGTACGCACAATTTGTGACGATCCCGAATATTCAATGGTCACAACAATACACCTCACATCCCGTATCCGTACACATCATCTCCGAGACTCGCATTGCAGCATGCAGCTGTACCAACCGAGTGGAGAGAGCAACGCAATTTGACGGCAATTAACGGAAACGCACCCCCGGTCCATGTAGAACACAAGGGGCATTCCCGCACAAAAGACATCATCTGTGCAACAACGGACAGGAACCAACCAGTGAGTTTGAAACAAACCGAACCTGTCATTTCAAAATCCCCTTCAACATTAACCATGGGACTCAGGGCATTCGAATTTTGAGAGCAAAAAAACTAGACACAAACCCCAAGAATCGCCGAATTGATTAATACAGTATATGCAGTATACGAAGTTCGTACAATCAATCATTTGGCGCAATGCTCCATCCAGTCCCCACATGGCAACACACACAATCAATACTCCAGACAATCCGTACATATTAAATAATCACAAGCAAGTACCCAACAGTCCATACACTGTTAACAATTTCAAGCAAAGCTCCATACGGTCTGTACATTGGCAACAATGACGATTAAAGTTTCTGACAGTTACACGTGGCAATCACGAGCGAAACTCCATACAGTATACACAATAACAATGGCGATTTCGCAACAAAACGACGTAACAAAACGAGTCATTAACACGGCAACCTACAGGATATCAACGGAGCTCGGGACACCAAACAACGAATTAATCATTAACTACACCCAGAAGATACCGATCTCGACGCCGTATTTAACAACACTGTTACAAGCAGACACCCGCATGGAAGCCGCGTCAATTTATCACGCACACAACCGGACGAACACGCTCCGCAAACCAGCGAGTTAAAAAAAAACACCCGCGATCGCAACCCGGCGCACGTAAGATGGGTGAAGATATTATTATTTTTGTTGGGGCCGGGTGCTTGTCATGTCACGACTCGCCTGGCAAACTGTGAATAGCGGAGGGCGGCAAGGTGGAGCACTGGGACGGCCCGAAGAATCTTTCATGGTGAACACGGCCTGCTCTTGCGAACCCATCCACCTCTCGCGCTCGAGCAGAAGGCCGGAACTCCCCCTCTGCAGGCGTTGATGTCGGCGGGAGCGGCATTTCAGCAGCAGGAGCGGCGTTTTGGCGGGAACCGCGCCCCGACCAGCCGCCGAGTTGGCGGGAGCGGCGTTTTGGCAGGAACCACGCCCCGACCAGCCGCCGCAGAGACAACGATGTCCTCTCCCCGCGGCTCCATCGCTCCGTTCCCGATGGCGGCGAAGCAGCGGTGCGATGGCAGTCCCGCCGCTCCGCGTGCAGCGCCATCTCTCTCTCTCTCTGTCACCGGGGCTGCCATCCCCGGGGCTGTCCGAAGGATGGTCGTCACACCATCCCCGTCGTACGAAGGCGTCCAGATGAGTTTTGTATTTGTTTTTCGTGTGCCCATTTTACTTCCCTAGGATAACACCTAGCAATATTTATATTTCCACAACTTCTGACGCCAAATGTAGTGGGTTCGAATTAGGTGCACACACACGCAGCTTGGAGGCAACACTATTTATTAACGGTAAGTAATATAACACTCTACATGAGGTGGTGACCACCTTCCTCAACTCACTAACACTCTGGAACACGACACAGACTGGACCAGGCAGGCAACGGCCTGCCTGGCCCAGGACGACGACTCGGGACTTGACGACCGATGATGTCTTCACTTCGGAGTACAGTACAACAGCCTCGCTCTGCGTTCACACCACGCTTATATCTGCTTTGGTGTGGCCGGCTCCGCCCAGGCGTGGCCGGCTCCGCCCAGGCGTGGCTGTCTCTGTCCAGGCCACGCCTCCCTTCCCAGGTCACGCCTCCCTTCCCCCACCTCTGGGAAGGTCCGGATCCCTCCACCACGTGACCCCCCAGGCACCCCCTTGGGGCCCCCAGCCCTCGTACGGGCCGACACAGTAGTGACCGTTCTATGTCACTACACTAGTAACAACTTGGCATGTTTTGTTTCTGTGACAAACCTTACTAATTGGCTGTGTCGGGTGGTGGCGGGTTTAACGGCACATTTATGTCTACGCGATCTAACCAAATATTATGGATAATATTGCTCGTGAGAGCCTACGTGTTAATTACGGTATTGTCAGTCATTACATTGGGTATCGTCTCCATCGTCCGTTGTGCTCATACTGGTGGTGGTGGCGGTGTGTTTGGGCCACGCGGTGCGCAGGCTGCCAATGCCCTGGCTCATGTTCTCGCTGGTGAAGGGCTTTGCACCGGTGCAGGTGAGCAGCAATGGCCTCTTCTGCGCTATCGTGCTGCTCTTCCTCATGCTCCTCTTCGTGATCCTCACCATCGCCGCGTGCCGCTGGCACATGAACAAGCTGCTGGGATTCTCCATGTTCCTGCTTTACTTTGTGTTCCTTATCATCAGCGTGATGCTGGAGACTCGAACCCTGCACTGCCCGGTTACCATATGAGCTCCCCAGGCATCCCAGCCTCTGTGCCCGCCTTGAGGAGATAAAAGTCTCCGGCCGGTGTTCTGGAGCTTCCTTTCTCAACCCGATCTTTGAAAAGGTCTCGTCATGTGAAGGTATCCAGAGAGCATCGCTGCTGAATGATCCACGGGGTGCATCTGCGTCCATCAAAACACCCGAGAAATAAGACCTCTGCTTCAAGAATTACCTTCCGAGCAACATCATTTTGTCACCGATGGACAACCTGGATGTCCCATCTTGATTTCAGTTGCCTACCAGCTATCATCACCAAATCAACCTCCATCACCAATGGCATGGACTGGGAGTGAATGGAGAGCAGAAGAAACAAAAAAAATGCATGAAGGCAGAATGATCAAATGAGGTGTACAAATGTCAAAACGTGAAACTGAGTGACCAATGCTGTTTGCTTTTTGTCTGCTGCTGCTGCTGAGGAAGTTGAACACGGGGAGCTTTTGCAATTGCTTCATGTTGCACAAGACGATGTTTTTAAATCAACTTACAAACTATCGGAGAGAGAGAACATGCGCACTGAGGCAGCGTTATGCTATGACACGAGCTCATGCAGCATGGATCGTCGGAGCTCGAACTGATCTGTTTCCATTATGACCCGAAACCTCATCAAGCCCATTGGTGTTCAACGTGCAATGATTGGTAACATGCTGATAATTCATATTGTAGTTTCAGGGGCATCACAATACAATGCGGGTGCACCACTTCTTATCAGTACGTAGTCACGCAGGTTAAGAGAAACAATGCCCAACCATGTATCAAACGTCATACTCCCAGCTCTTACGTTAACACAGGAATGGAATGCACATGTCTTTTTTGAAGTGGCATAAACCACCGATGATGCTAGATTTCTCTTGCGGGTCGAGGCACAGTTGCATGAGGAATCATACCCGGGGGTATTCCTACGGCGTTAGCTCGTAAGTCCAGTACACATTGCAACTCGCTGTTGATATCGATGCAAGTGCCGGCACACAGAGCCTGTGCACGCATCCCCAGAAAAAAAAAATTCGCTCGGAGGGGCAACGCCACTTGAGTGTGTCTCAAAGCTGGCGACGTGTGCGTGGCAATAACACACAAAACACCTTGCCGAGTCCGGAGTTCTATGGTAAAGGATGACAATCGATGTGGACAAAACCGAAACGGCTAACGGGTGTCCTTCACTTTGTTTCAAATTAACACACTTGCACTTAAACGAGATGTGGGAATGTCTTGCAGTGTTTACAGCATGTTGGCGACAGCGTTTCCTTTGAAGCCGATCTTTGTCAGTTTCAACCAGGACTCTGCGCGCATTGGTCCCGCTGGGATGGGAGTGTCGTGTCAGAAGGCCACCAGCAGCACGGACTCTGTGCACAGGATCTCGTTTCGTCGCCGTCGACACACAGGGCGAAATTGAAATTTGCATGTGCGCTCGGCTTAGGGAGACAAATTCTGCCGCGTACGAAGCGTGTCAAAGAAATAGATGACATTGCATGCCAGCTTTCAATTCCTACTTTAGTGTAATGGGACTTAAAGAGTTAGCATCTTCGGACATTGTATTCATCAGAAGGCTTAATTGAAAACTCAATCAACACTATATATGCATGATAGTTGCCTTGCTGTGAGCCAGTGAACATTCATATAAATGTTTATTGTTGTTGGTTCCTTTTTTTTCTTTCTTCAGAATGGAACATGTCCCTATTGTTGTTGTTGTTGTGGGAGTGTGCTGTCCACGTCTGCTGATGCCACCTAAGGGTGACTGTAGGCGTCCATTCGACACGAAGTTGCTGACGGTACTCTCCGTCGTGGTGGATGACCTTTCGTGTGTCACGTTGTCTCTGTGTTCCTTCGCGAGACTCAAACTTGAAGTCTGAGCATCGCCATCGAATCACCTGCTTGTCTATGTGGAGGTTGTCGTGATTCGTCTTCTTTACCCCAAAGCACCAAAATGTTTTCAACCAAAAAGGAAATACCACACACATGGCAAGTCAAGATGCAGAGGAGTTATCATTGCCTTTCATGTTTAGAAACGGACTATTATTGCAGTCATACGTTAGATTGTAAAAGTCACATTGCACTTTTTAAATGTGGATTCAACTCTTGTATTTCGCTCGACGTTTCTTTTTTACTCATGCTATACTTTCAGAAGACACTGCTGTATTCTGCCCACGATGAATGTAAGGAGTCTGCATGGGGAAGGCTGGAGGGGAACGGTGGGGGGGGTTGTCGTTATCTGCTGAGAGAAAATTTACCTTTCCATCATTTACAAAACCTATCAACTTTTATTTACACTCCTCAGATTGTTTGCCTCGCATCACATTTCACAGAGGCAACCATAACATGTCCTTATATATCGCTGCAAAGACTTGAACATCCTATACCTGCTTGGCTCGTTGCTCCACCATAACCTGTGCTTGAAGTCTTGTATGCGCCAGGCCTACTTGTCCTAGGGCGGTCACGTCTAATGTGGTATGATGCCAGCCAAAGTTGCGTGAGTGTGCAATTGTGCATGTTTTTGCTTTTACATGTAAATCTCCCTCTACCACAACGGGGGGGGGGGGGGGGGTAGAGAGATGCTATTTAACTCAGAAATGTAAAACGATATGCTGCGTAGCTCAAAGTACAATTTACAGTTGTAGTAGTAGTAGTTACCAGCCTTATTTGTTTAACGGACCACTTCCAATAATATATCAGTCAGTATTGCCATGAAAAATATACATACTATACCATCCTAAACATACAATGTTTGTGTGTAACAAATATCCCCTCCCTCCGCCTCCTTTGAAATAATTGCGTCAAAATGTGTTCAGACACTGGTGTCTCTCTACCCCGGTGTCATGGTCCATGAGCGAGAGCAGATAAGAAACATGAACAAAAGAAGACTTTCCGACGTGTAAAAACACGTTTCAAGATAAGTTGAAGCATGATTAATCCACTCGGCAATTCAGGTTACAACCCAACGTCGCCCGTGTGTTGGCTGCATGTAAACATCCAAAAGGCGTTTCCTGACCTGCTAACTAACTAACTAGTTAACTCGCTAACTAACTAGCTAACTAACTAGTTAACTAGCTAACTAACTAGCTGGTTGGCTGCAAACAGAACAGTTCTGGCGTTGCACGTTTACTGGGGCATCAGCCGTCCCCGCAATGAAATGTTGTTTCTGCTCCACTTCTTGTCAAGTACTCCGCGGGATACGACAAGAATCCAATCATCAGTGGGTTTGTTTCTCTATTGTTGGGTTTTGGGTCATTGCTGCTGTTGCTGCTGCTGCTTATTGCTGTTGTGCGGGTTCCAGTGTGCGTTGCAGGCATGTTTGGTACGCGAGGTGACCAGAATGTGAATGGCGTTTGTCGGGATAAAGAGGCTGAAAGGGCCTTTCGGCCAATGCACGTCATACATCTTGAACGTACCAGTTTAACACGTAGGCTTTCGCGACCAATGTTATTCATAATCAACGTTTTTGGGTTTAGATCGCGTTACCACTACCCGCTAGCATGGAACGTTGGACCAACGTTGGGTCACCCCCCCCACCCCCCGAGTGACCGAGCCTCGTGTAACCAAGTGGTGCATACTTGGGTGTGCGCAAAGCGTTTTGCTTTGCGAAAAAAATACTCTTAGGGTACGTACATTTAAAGCCTTAAGTTTGTAACTTTTAGGATAAGCGCCTAACTTGTTTCAGTTAATTTCAAAGTGAGCGTCATAGTTCAAGTAAAGCCGAACTCATGTTCACAGCATGATGTTCTTAACGGTTCACGGACATCAACAAAATTCGACCGCGGAAAGATGTGCTCATCGAAGACATCCTGCAAAGACTTGCAGGAGCAAAATTAAACCACTGTTTTATATGAAGCAGCAGCTACTGCAGCTGCTGCTATGGCTATATTTTGATTTTATCTCATACTATTTGGCACAGATGATGACCCAGCAAACATGGAAACGTCGAGCCAACGTTGGCCAAAACAGTCCCAACCGCAGTCTCACGTTGACCCCAACGTTCCACGTTCACTGGGGAGACGGCTGATATCGCCCATGGGGGGCTTAAGACACCATGTATGACAGTGGCATGTCATTGGTGTTGTATATACACATTGAAGATTGACCGATACCTTTGGCCAATTGACACGGCATGCAATGAGCATTCAAAGTCCCTGAGAAAAGGTCAATGCAGAAACAAATCTTTGGTGTACAACGGAATTTAATTTAGGCAGTGGTGGTTGTTTTAGTCATCCAGGCAAGGTATTGGTCAATTACAAGATACGTTATACTGTACTTAATTGTATTGCACTGTATACATTAGAAACTAGTGTATTAGCCCGTGTAGTTAGCCGTTTGAAGACAAATACTTAAATATATAATGTATGTATGTATACACAATGATATTTTTACCAGATTCTAAGCAATATGGTTGTATTTATAGCAAAGTTATCTGTTGTGTGTTCGTTCAGTTTCGAGTCAATGGGAAAAAAATAGATCGCATTGGACGCATTATCTTGAGCCCAAGGAATGTTTTAAAATCACCAGACCCAAAATGACGTTGCTGGGTTCGACATTGTGCGAGGAACATTTGCGACGGGTTCATGCCCACGTTGATACCACCAGTGGCAGCTGGTGGGAATGTATGTTGGTGAAACGAGGAAGTTCAAAGCTTAGGTGCTGCGGTGTGAAATGTGTCTTATGTTAATAAGTTAAACCAAGATTGTTGCCCAGCAAGGCTCTGGCAGGCAAGTGTCTCGGGATGGTGTTCCCCGTTATTGGCCAGAAGAAGAAAAAAAAACATCAACCGATAAATCGTCCCAATCTGCTCTGTTAAGAAGAACCCCCCCCCCCCCATCGAAATAGAATAATAGTGCAGCCCCAAAAACCATAAGTTTCCAAGAACAGATACAAAACAAGTGCGGTGTGAACACGTCACTTGTACGGTGTAGGGCCGCGCGCCCATGGGAAACGTGTAAAATGACTCCCCACGTGTCGCCTTTACAGACGAGTGTAAAAAACATATGAAATAGCGTCGCAGTAAATATGGGACGACGTCGGGCCAAGGTTGGTCCAACGGTTCCAACCACATGTCAACGTTGACATGTTTACCAGGATGCAGTGATAAGGCTTCGGCATGTAGGCACAGGTAAGTAGTATAAGGCTAGATTTGAAGCTTTCGTGACTGCAAGGATTCATACTCTTAGGTTCTTTCGGCAAAGTCGCGTAGGTAAAAAAATTATTATAATAAAATAATATTATTATTTCCCTTCTACGTGACTTTACCGAAAGAATCAAGAAGATGAATCACTGCAGTCACGAAAGCTTTAAATCGAAAAATTAAAGAATAATAAATGATTTAGTTATTTTCATTTATTATTATTTTATTATTATTATTTTTTTACCTACGTGACTTTACCGAAAGAACATAAGAGTATAGTATAAGGCTATTTTATTTCCTTCATTTTTCATTTTATCGCAGGCCCCTAGTGACCCGGCGCACGCCACTGATTGATTCGACTCATAACTCCTCATTGTCCTGGAATTCAGCAACTTCCACTCCCCAGACACGCTGTGACCAATGCATTAGCTAAACCACCACCTACACTATAGGAAACGTTATCGCGTGCTGTTGGACTATTAAAAACCACCGCGTCAGTTTTCCCATGAGAACAATTATTGTTAAGGCAAAATGGGATAGCTGCTACGTTCACAAAATCCATCCGGGATGCCCCCCCCCCCGGCCCCCCTTGAAATGCTATGCATTTAATATTTAATGAGCCCTGGAAGCGGTTAGAGTGAATATATTATTAGAGGGGTGGGTGTTAATGCTTCTAAGTTTTTTTTAACGAATGAAGCATCAGATTTTGTGTAAAAATAAACATTTCTGCGACAACAATGTAGCTTTTATTTTGATTTAAAGCTTTCGTGACTGCAGGGATTCATATTCTTGGTTCTTTCGGTAAAGTCCCGTAGAAGGGAAATAATAAAATAATAAAAATATTAAACAATAAAAAATTATCACGACGTTTCGACTGCAACACAAGCAATCATCATCAGGTGTGAAATCCACATTTTTCGAATTTTCTTGCTGTGGATTTCACACCTGATGATGATTGCTTGTGTTGCAATCGAAACGTCGTGAGAATTTTGTTTGTTTTATATTTTTATTATTTCCCTTCTACGTGACTTTACCAAAAGAACCAAGAATAACAATGTAGCTTCTTCTTGGTTCTTTCGGTAAAGTCACGTAGAATGGAAATAATAAAATAATAAGAATAAAACATTATATATTATTATGTTTTATTTATATTATGTTTTATAAGAATAAAACATAATATATTATTATGTTTTATTTATATTATTTTATTATTTCCATAAAATAAAATGTTTATTTTATTTTATTATTTCCATTCTAATAAAATAATATAAATAAAACATAATAAAATATTATGTTTTATTTTTATTATTTTTTTATTTCCATTCTACGTGACTTTACCGAAAGAACCAAGAAGATGAATCCCTGCAGTCACGAAAGCTTTGAATCGAAATTTAACAATGTAGCTGTTACACTGATGTGAACTCCCACGTTGTTGCATGAAGGTAGCGTCAGCCTCACTCACTCGACGTTGCATATTGAATGATGAATGATCCGTGGCGCGCCCATACGCAATCGCAGCGAAACAAACTCTCCTTTACAAAACTAAACACTCAGTGTGCCCCATAGGTGACACCCCAAGCCTCGGACAATTTGAAGTATTCGAGAAAGCCGTTCCGACCCTAGCTAAAACAATGGAACACATTTTGACCCCTTTGCTGGGCTTGGTAAAGGACTCGGTGGCCGAGCGATGGCTGTTGTGACGCATATTTGTATTGCTTCACCCTTCTCCCCCCTGTTTAATGTGCACTGCAGTACACACTAGGGTTGCCACCTCTGAGGTATACACCGGGGCATAACATGGGAATAATAATATCTCACAATACCGTAAGAGGGGGAATCCCACGTAAATGCATTGTCTTGTGCAGCTGACAAAAACCGGGTCCCGGGAACACATAGATACCCAATAGCGGGTGATTTGGCCTACTCTGCTTTCAAGCATGCTGGCCAGACGTCTTGTCAAAGAGTGTGAGTACTCAAACTCTACTCCAGGCACCGCGTGCGGCCTGTAGATGGACCAACGGTAGTGGTACAGAAGCGGGGTGGGGGATTTGATCAATGTTCCCAATGTTTTCAACTGCCCCAAATTTTTCGATTTAAAGTTTTCGTGACTACAGGGATTCATCTTCTTGGTTATTTCGGTGAAGTCACGTAGAAGGGAAATAATAAAATAATAAAAATAAAACTTAATAAAATACAATTCTCACGACGTTTCGGCCACAACGCAAGCAGCCGTCCTCAGGTGAAGAATAGGTCCGACTGAAAGACGCTGTCTGAAAGACGCTGTCTTTCCGACAGACCTGTTCTACGTGACTTTACCGAAAGAACCAAGAAGATGCCCCAAATGTCTTTGTGACAGGAGAAGTCCTTTATAAAGAGGACTTTCCAAGAAGAAAACCGGGCAGGTGGCAACTCTAGTAATGTACACGGCATTGGGTATTTCTTTGACAAAGAACACTTGCTGAGGACAATAATCCGTTGTGACTCACCTCGCCGCTGGTGCCGTTTGCTGTTTAGAGCTCTCCGTCTGTCTGGTGCTGGTGGGTCCCCTGTTGTTCCCCATGTCTCGGCATAGCGTGTGTGCGCTTGTGCCGATGAAACCTTTTTATGCAGGCTCCTTGACAGAGCCCTTGAACAGGGCCCTCGATTCACGGACACTCTTGCACAGTATTTAAGGTACTTCACCTTTATCTTAAGATCAAATTTGCGTTTTTTTTACTTTGAAAGTATTTTTTGTACATGCCACATACACTGTTAATAATGGCAAACGATTTATAAAAGCTACTTTTTTTACACCCATAGATCACATTTAATTAATTGCATCCTTTTTAATTATATGTAACGTTTTCTCTACATAATCGTAAATATTCAGATGGGTAGAATCACAAGATTTGCAAAATATAAATTTTTGTTTACAATTGCATTTACTTGTATTCAATAATTGCATCACAGTGCAACCGTTACCATGTAAACTGTCACGGGGTTTTTATTTCTGTATTTTTTTCACCAGTGACGTATTGGAAAAAATAAGCTTGTAGAGTGCATACAATCCAACGATCGACTAAACGGACTAGAACGTTACTTTTAGCATGTGTAGAAATACAAACGTTGGTATGCCCTTTATTTTAGGTACACATAGAACCAAATAAATTGTTTGAGAATGTTAATGTTTTCTTCTGAATTTTGGCCAAAATGTGCCAATGTTTCCATAAGCAGCAATGGAGAAAACCCATCCAGTTAATATGTTTCAGCCATTTCGTCAACATGTTGATATACTTCTAGATTTGAAGCTTTCGTGACTGCAAGGATTCATACTCTTAGGTTTTTTCGGTAAAGTCACGTAGGTAAAAAGAAATAATATAAATAAATAATAAAATGGTTGAGATAATAATAGAAATAAAATTATATAATATTAGAAATAAATAAAATAATATTATTTTATTTCTATGATTTATTATTTTATTTCTATTATTATTTCAATCATTTTTAAATATTTTAATAAATAATAAAATGGTCTTAATTATAATAGAAATAAAATAATATAATATTCTTTTATTTATATGATTTATTATTTTATTTCTATTATTATTTCTATCATTTTTTTTACCTACGTGACTTTACCGAAAAAACCTAAGAGTATGTTGATATACATGGACTCCTCTACTTACGAACGAGTTAGGTTACAGATGTCTGTTCGTAAGTCGATTTGTTCTTAAGTCCAACTTTACTCCTTTCGATTCCAAACGTGTTGTACGGCATGTACACTAAACACGGGGATTGGCTTTAAAAGTTGTATAATCTCCTGCAGATGTGGAAGCCATCACCGCCATCTATTGCGCAACAAGTTCGTAAGTCGAGTGTTCGTAAGTAGAGGAGTCGCTGTAACCCACTCAGTTGCAGCCACACGAACTTAAAAGTGACGAGCAGCCCTGCAATTGCTTGCTCACGCCACTACTGATGAAAAGGCCTCTACTATACGGATCTCCATAGAGGCCATCTAAAGGGTATTTAGTCTACTCTTCTAAGCTGTCCAGACTACACGAGACCTGCCGATTGACTGCAGTGCACCCATTAACCCATTCCGATGACGTACGTACGCGTATGTCATCAGTTTTTCTTCCGATTCCGTTCTGATGACGTATGTGAAAAACTAAAATAACGTCATCAGTGCCGAGGCTTCCACAAGGCCATGCGGGAGGGCGCGTGGCACAGTTTGGTGCCAGCTATTATAGAGTTCGGTCGTGTCGCTAACCGCTTGCACGTTCCGAGATTCAGCGGTAAACGGGACACCCACCTTGTAACTTGCAGATGTCTCGGAACGGGAAAGGGTTAATACTTCATTAGACCTCCTTTGCCAGTACCAAAATATAATAATAGGGGTTTCCCCTTTTTTCTGGCAACAAAACTGAAACCTTTTTACAGAGATTAATGTCTGCATTAACCACAATACTTGCAGTCAAAATGCAAACAAAAAACATACTATGATAATTATGCATGGTCCTTGAAACTGATTGGTCCACACCAAGGGACGTCCCTTTTGACTGCAAGTATTGTGGTTAATGCAGACATGAATCCTCGTAAAAAGGTTTCAGTTTTGTTGCCAGAAAAAAGGGGAAACCCCCCTATTATTATTAGGGTTAATACTGCTAGATAGACACACGTGGGAGGGTTTAATAAGCTTTCCAAATGTTTCAACTGCCACGACGGGAGTTTGAAATGGCGGCTTCTGCAAGTTCATTGTGCTAACCATTTCACCTCGGCAGCATCCCTACTGTTACATAAATGGTGCAGTAAATGAGAAAAAACACGTTTGATTATTCATGTCGTGTCATAGTTTAAATATCAAAAACACACGTACGACGGTAATGCCATTCTAATGTTTCAGACAATTGTTCTTCAAGCTCTTACTTTGAAAAGAGAAAGTTGGTCTTGAACATCAGTACTGTTTGGCTTAATTTGATTGTTTTTGGAATTTTGACACGTTATTTTATCACTTACCATTTCTCTAAGGCAAGGCATGATGTTCTTGTCACATAACTGAAATGACTGATAATTAATATACAGAAACTTTGTTGATGAAATATGGCTGACCAGGTACATTGTTTAATTAGGTGTGTACTCCTGTGTATGCCTGAAGCTTTGATATTGACATCTGCAAATTAAAAACAACATACATCTCTTATTATGGAAAGTCCTATAATCCACAGGTTAAAATATCCTGCATAAAATAAAAGTACATACTTTATTGCTCGTATTTAGTTTGCCAATGGTATACGATAATTTTGTCATGAGTTCACTGAAAATTCCCAAGAATGCTGAAGTAGATTACAGTGGGATAGTTTAAACTGTGGAGCAGAAAGGCTGTCGAAATGTATGCAAAGCTGAAAACACCTTCATGGCCACAGGAAGACGAAGAGTCCATCTGGAGACAATTGTCCTCTCTCCGGTTTTGCCGGTCACTGGGTCCTGGTGTTGTCAATTGTTTTTCTCTCAACACGGTATAGTATTAATGTGTGGGGGTCGGGGTGTACAGAGCTGTATTTAATCATACATGAATGTAAAACCTGCATGTAAAGGAAGAAAACCTATTAAACAATCTCAGAGTCTGTATGAGTTATTTCTCGCATTGATTCACCGTCATATTGTTGTGCAAGTCAGAATTGGTGTCCGTGTCCTCGGTTTTCTTGTAACTTTAAGACCCACAGCTCTACCTGTGTGTTTCCTATCGAAACACCCCTAACATTTATACTCTTGGTCCTTTCGGTAAAGTCACGTAGAAGGGAAATAATAAAATAATATTAATATAAAACAATATTTATATTCTTTTATTATTTCGAAAGAACCAAGAATATTTTATTATTTCGAAAGAACCAAGAATATGAATCCCTGCAGTCACGAAAGCTTTATATCAAAATCCCCCTAACATTTGTTTTATAGTGTGCATCTATATATATGTGTGTGTGTAAGTCAGCTCAAGTCTCCTGTAAGTCACGTGACTTCAGTATGGCCATTCCCACTCTGAAACCCTGTCCTGCAGGGGCGGTTTCTTCATTAGGGCGATTGGGCGACGCACCACCAATGTGTGAAAGGGACTTTTTCAATCACATTAACAATCTCATTCAACCACAGAGCTATGCTAGCCGTTACTGTGCCTATGGATATAGTCCAATCAGCGTCATGTCACGTTCTGTGGAGTACCGCCTCTTTTTGGGCGATTTCACTCCGGCTGAGAATCGCCCAGAGTGGTCCCATAGACTTACATTCAAAGATGATTTTTTCGAAAGGCGGGCGCTGCAATGCATTATTCTTTGGTTCTTTCGGTTAAGTCACGTCTAAAGATAAAATAATAAATTAAAATAATAGCGACGTTTCGATTGCAACACAAGCAATCATCATCAGGCATGAAAGAAATAGCAACAAAAATCGAACTAGAAAACTATAGACAGACATACAAGCCGACAGACATCACAAGGACACAGAGAGAGGACACATATCGGCACAGAGAGAGGGGTCGTTTCTGTGACGGTCCCTTAAATATAGAGAGGGGGGGGGCGGGGACGGAGAGAGGGAGGGGGCAGAGAAAATTAGCATATCAATGAGTGGACGGCAACGTGTTGCTGCTGCGCAAGTAAGATGACGACGTGGCACGGCACGCAAGCTTGAAAATTAGGAGAAAGGCACACTCAAATTAAATAACCTCGCAAAATATCGAAATGTGATGTAATGCAACACAGAGAGTCGGTCAACACACAATTAACGCATAGCCTGGTTGATTACGTATTTCAAAGATTGCTAAGTTAGAATTTAACTTAGCAATCGATGTGTCCTCTCTCTGTGTCCTTGTGATGTCTGTCGGCTTGTATGTCTGTCTATAGTTTTCTAGTTAGATTTTTGTTGCTATTTCTTTTATGCCTGATGATGATTGCTTGTGTTGCAATCGAAACGTCGCTATTATTTTAATTTATTATTTTATCTTTAGACGTGACTTAACCGAAAGAACCAAAGAATAATTCCTGCAGTCACGAAAGCTCCAAAATTAAGATTGGCTGCAATGCATTCTCTATGGCTTCCGGGAGGGCTCGCACTAACGTGCTTACGTCATCATACGTCAGCACGTTTCAGTCAACAATTTTATTTGTCGCCACCTAGTGGAATTTCGATTTAAAGCTTTCGTGACTGCAGGAATTCATCTTCTTGGTTCTTTCGGTAAAGTCACGTAGAAGGGAAGTAATAAAATAATAAAAACATAATAAAATAATTCTCACGACGTTTCGGCCACAACGCAAGTACCCGTCCTCAGGTGAAAACCAGGTCTGTCGAGGCGACAGCATCTGAATGAAACAGCACACGTGCTTGGAGCATGTATATAAGCTGGGTTGGAAGGGGGGAAGAAAGGGGGAGCCTTAACAAAAGAATATGAAATATCAAGAGGAATTTAGCATATTTATGGGAAATGCAGGTATGTGACTAGTACTGCATATGCCCGTGCATTATGCAGGATTAGCAGCATCAAAGGGAGGGGATAAGGGTAGCATTAATGAAGGGAAGGAGTGTTAATAGTATGTAGCTGCAGTAACTAAAACCACCACGTAAACAACTAAAGTATAAACTACATATTATCATCAGTATACTAAATATACTCTACAATACGTTGAGTTACTAACAGTAAGTAATACATTACAATTCTACGTCGTAAAAAAATATATATATAATATGCTTGCATCTAAACTTTATTCTCTTACATCACACGAGTCTACACCCTACTATATACTGCCATAGACAAACCCAACATTAAATTATATACTGTATTGCACACCAAAGAAAGGTTCTCCTTTTCCGACCACCTTGTAAGTGCCACGCAACTACAAGGAGAGATGTTTCAACAGCATGGCCATACATTCCCTGTTGAGGCTCTGAACATCACTGTCAGGGCATACCCTATGTTAAATAAGGCGAAGCTGAAGACTGAACTGTCTGTCATTTATGAGAGTCCAGAATTCAAGGGCTGCTGTGGTGCACTAGCGCTGTACCAGGTTTTGCTGAAGTACAACCTCCAGGATACTTTTTCAGAGACTGTTGCTCTGTTGAACATCCTCATAACCACTCCCATGACAACTGCTGAAGCTGAGAGGTATTTCTCAACCTTAAAGAGAATCAAGACATTCCTGAGAAATGTAATGGGACAGGAACGTCTGAATGCAATGGCTATGCTTTCCATGGAGAGGGAACTAGTCAGGAACATGCCTGCTTTCAATGAGAGAGTAATTGATCACTTTGCTACTTTGAAAGAGAGAAGAGCAAAATTTCAGTATAAGTAAGCAGTGTATTAAGCGAGTAATGTGATGTAAGTAGTGTAATAATAGTGAGTATAGAAACAAACAAGGATATGTATTGTAAGAGTCACTTTATTTTTCATTAATATTAAAGTAGTGAAGTTGCCTTTACATGCTTAAGCTGTTAATTTATCCATTGCATGGGTGGACCTAATCCTTATCAATCATCCAAACATTTGCCCCCCCTGAGAGATTTTGCAGGAGCCGCCACTGCTGTCCTGTCTCCACCGCCCTCTGTGAAAACAGACGCTGCTCGTCCATCAGAGGTCGCAAACGGGTTTTGATTCCTTACCCGTACCCGGCCGCACCAGGGTCGCAAACCTGGTACCCGTACCCGGCCGTACCCGTACCCTACCCGTACCCGGCCGGGTACAGGTAGGGTACGGGTATCGGGTACCTGATTGCGACCTCTGGGATGAAGCCATGTTGCAGGCGCGGGTGGGTTGACTCTAGGAACTTGAATTGTGAGAAGAGACAAGACATTGGGAAATGAGTGACAAACGGTGACTCACCAGTGACTCACGGCCTACCCGTACCCGTACCCGGCCGCACCAGGGTCGCAAACGGGTACCCGTACCCGGTCGGGTACGGGTAGCCGGGTATCGGGAAGGGGTACGGGTATCGGGTACCCGGTTGCGACCTCTGTCGTCCATGCAAGCAGCATCGAGGCCCTCATGTAGCCTCTCCCTCCTCTCCTCATCCTTTCTGACCTTCGGCTCCCGTTGCTCCGTTCCTTTTAAAACCGTTTCCTCTTATTTACCATTCTTTTTTTTCCCCACTCATTACTGTGTATCCTTGACTCCACTTGCCCTTCACGGGTAAACAGTCACTAGGATCGTTGAATGGAACAATTGAAGAACATTTTTTATGTATTGGTGCTGCATTTTTAGCCGTTTGCGCCATATCTTGTCTTTATATAATTTGTACAATTTTAAACAGCTTTTGTTACAGGGGTACTTGACTTACATTGTATCAGGCTACTATATACAAAAAAATGAGGCTTGTTGAATTCTTCATGATACATTTTGGATATACAGTATAGATATTTTAGTCACTCAAGGATAATGATTTGGATTTACTCTTTGGTTCTTTCGGTAAAGTCACGTAGAAAGAAAAGAAAAGAAATAATAGAATACGACGTTTCGATTGCAACACAAGCAACCGTCATCAGGTATGAATGAATGAGAAAACAAAGCTAGTAAACTTATAAATGTAATGTAATGCAACACAGAGAGTCGGCTAACACAACAGTTAACACTTTACCTGGTTGATTACGTTCTTCCAAAGATTGCTAAATTTGAATTTAAGTGTAAGAGAGAGACAAACACAGACACGGAGAGAGACACATACACAGAGAGAGACAACAACAACCGCCATTCGCCACTAAGTGGCGGTGACGTCACCACGACGCTTGTGCCAGGCCAAGTGCACCTTGAGGCCACGTGAAGTGTCGAACGCCCGCTGGCAGGAAGTCACGGGGCAGACCCAGCAGGTGCCACGGGTCGACTGACCGAGATGACCGAGATGACTGGCTGATGCACCACCTGTGCCCCCTACTGTACCAACTCGCTGTGCTTTATCCACCCGGCGCTCCGCTCGTTGTTGTGAGCGTCGCTCCTCCGCCCTCCATTGTTGTTGGAGGGCGACTGCCTCCAACTGCCCAGTAGCGTCCTTCACGAGCCTCCTCCACTGAGGCCGATCTTGACACCGCTAATACCAGTCATCGGCAAGTCCACTCAGCTCCAAGTCCTCCTGTACCACATCACTCCATCTCCTCTCTAGCCCGTGCCGCGCCCGTTTAGCCCCCCCTCAATCCGGCTGAACAAAAGCTGTTTAGGCATGCGGTAGCTGGGCATGCGGGCTACATTCGTGGTTTCGTTACCACGAAACCACGAATTAAA